>NW_022280039.1:8384125-8471745 GCF_004355925.1 Anarrhichthys ocellatus
ACACACACACACACACACACACACACACACACACACACACACACACAGTGTATATGTACTCACGTTCTCAGTGGAGAGTTTTATACAGGTGGAGTAATGCTCTGAGATCTGTGCATTTGACAGCTTGGGCACGGCAGCAGGAGTCCCTGCAGCACTGCATAAAAAGACTTGATATTATATATTTAAAGTCTCTCAAACACACCAAACTCTACATGACAGATGGTAATCAAAGTTGTGCTTAAAACACGCACTCTTCTCTCCACCTTACCTATGAGATGCAGAGTCATTGAAGGAGGAGTCGGTGGCAGTTTGAAGATCAATGACTCTTGATCTTCTACGCTGACGTCGTTCCTGCTCATCGTCATTGCCGGGGAAGGCTGTCAGCAGTGGGGTGCTGCAGGCTGCAGGGGACAGACCCTTGTTCTTCATGGAGGATGACGTCCATCCTTGACGTATCCGGGAGACCGGTGTGGAGGCTGCACTCATTTTAGCTGGAGACACAGAAACACGATCACAGAGGCTACGTGCTGACACAGGTTTAAAATTCACTGTCAAGAGAAACTGAATCTGCATCTCACTTGTGCTGCATCATTTTGTTTCAAGATATTAAACAAAGCTGGCATGACAATGCTCATTTTAACATACTTAAGTTGAGATGTAAATCTAGGATTTTTCAAGAGCGATAGACAGTATTTTGAATGTGTGTATAAAATGTCTTGCAGTGAAGACCATCATCAGAAAAAGTGGAAACCATCCTTGTTTTTCTGTTTCTATAATTTGACACCCTTCACTCCTCAGTGAGCTCACATACATTAGTTGGCCATATTATGTAAACAAAAGGATTCTAGTGGAAAATACAAGAGTCTCACATGAGAGGAATCAACAATGTCCGATGAAAACAGAAGAAATATGCATTTATACCACAGAAATATATTAGCATTAACTTATATATATATTTTTTTTTGAGAATTTGTTGTTTTGTGTGATCCATCTAAGTAACGTTCGCTAAATCCCGTCCTTTCTAAATTTAAGTTACCGTTAGCGTCAACTTAACGTTAGCTTGAACGGCAGACTCTCGCACGTAAACAAAAGGACTTAAGTGAAGTTATAACGTTAACTTGGCTAAAAAGTGATTTACGTTAGCGCTAATATACTTTTTAAGAAAGCAAAATGTTATCTTAACACAGCTAAGCTGTCTAAAACCATGTTCAAGACGAACAAAACAACCCAAAAACAAACGTTGACCAGCTCTATAAGCTGATGCCTACGCTAACTTTACGTGTCTTAAGGGTAGCTCAGGTTAGCATTAGCTAGCTGATATGAACGTGTTGTCACCATCATTGTTGGCTAACTGACTTACTGACATACAAGCTCTACCACAAAACCTACTTAGTCCACTGAACATACCTCGAAATGTCTACAATCCAATGTGGCTTTCTTGTGGCTCGTTATTATCTGTAATACGGCATTCAGAGAACAGAACAAGCTGGAGTTTTTCTTCCTGTTCAGCGTTTGAATTTTTGCGCCGAACGGTTTACGTAACACAACCATACGTCATTACGTTAAACCACGCCCATCCATTTTTTTTTTAAAGACTCACGATTCATATGTACTTTATGGTGCTCACGAGCCAGAGGAAAAAAACAATGTTTTACAAAACAGATACAATTAGAATTAGCACCCTAATATTTTTGTTCTAAGAAAGGTTTTGTAGTATTGTATTAATTTTTTTGCTCTTTGATATTGTGATTTTTGTCTTTTCATTTTATGATTCTGTTTTTTCAAATTACACACACTTCATCAATCTGAGTTAGATTCTGCTCAGTATTTCGTACCACCCAATAAAATATTTTTGTTTGCTGAATGTTGTAGCTTATTTGGCTGAAAATAAACACTTGTTTCTCCAGGCAGCGATGTGCGTTGTTGCTGCAGCTGTACTTACACAATTGGTGACATCAGTCATCGATAGCTCTCATAAACACGTCATGCTGAGATTGTATTTCTATGAAACAATGGTGTAATCTGCATGCACATTTCACCCTTCTTTTTGGCGCTCATGTTTTTGATTGCAATAAACTGGGTCATGATCACTGACAATCACATGAGCCCTGCTGTCTCAATGGTGTGTTCCAACACCAGCACAATTATCAGGACAGTTATGGGGAGACAATGGGAAAATGTTGCTGAAACAGTGTTCCTTATAATCCTGCAAGATCAGGCAGGGTAGTGCACTTGGGTGTGACTTAGTAAAACAAAACTGATATTGTAGTTCACAGTAGAACAAAACAGGCATCCCTCCCACCTCAGTCCCCTTTGTTCTATCAAAACTGCCACCGAGAAAAATAAAAAAACACACGAATTCATACATTTCATGAATTATAAAAGAGTGGAAATCTGCAGATCTGATCCTCAAAATTGAGTTGTACGGTTAGTGCTTGTTTAAGTCCATGAAATTATGTTCATGATTATCATACAAGTATCAGCTCCAGCTCCCCCCTCTTGCTAATTAGGAATCAAACCTGATGAAATGGTTTTCTGTGGCCCATTGTGGATATACTGTGTATTTGCTCCTGTTATCCCTTTTTTATGTTTCTGACAATAATTAATTCCATGACAAATGTATTTTCCAGGCAATTGGAATATATGTTGAAAATAGAACAACGTGGACGAGTTGACAATAAAAGAACAATAGCTGCTCACTAGGTGGCAGTAAAAAATAAGGCTCTATTCTGCAAAGTTACAGTGCATGCAACAGCACTGGTGTGGCATTTGGGTCTGTTGCAAATCCTCTGTTTGCTGTGAATTCAAATTTCATCACCCAGGACAAACTCTCAAATATGCCCCTGCTAATGTTTGAAAAAATAATAACTATCAAAACAAATGTATGAGTGCCTTGGACATCTTTGGGTCTACATTGAACTGCCCAGTTCCCAAAGAGAACCGCTTGCTCCAGGTGCCAATATAGTCATTCTTCTTGATGAGCAATATTTTCTGAAGTAATAGAACTGTAAAGTAATTTACATCGAGTCATTTACTCATGTGACAAAGTCTCAAGTCTCTCAGATCTTCTGTTCAAGTCATGTGTCTTCGCACATTGTACCAGCCATCTAATTTTTTTTCGCAAAGTCCAGTATAACCAAGCAAGAGATTGAAGGATGTCTCTGTTGAAAGCTCTTGGGCCTGAATTATGTATTGTATGACTAAACCCAAACCTCATTTGTACTCCGACACTAGTGTAAGCTTTACTGTGTATACACCCTGACCAGCAAGAGCAGAAACATATGCCTTTCTATATGCCGAAATATAGAATATACCATTCCCTCTTTCAATCTCCTGGTGGAAGACTGTTGTAATATTTGGCCATGGTTGTGCTTTTAACTGTAACACAGGCAAACCCACTGTGGATGTGGATGTGTGCTGTGGAATCTCTAATGCTTCCAAAGAGAAGCACTTCAGTGTGATATAGTTATGCCATTAAAACCGAAATGAGAGAGAGAGAGAGAGAGAGAGAGAGAGAGAGAGAGAGAGAGAGAGTGTGTGTGTGTGTGTGTGTGTGTGTGTGTGTGTGTGTATGTGTGATATGTGCAGGCCCTTGATTTAAACCACACATAAACACAAGAAAACGCATGCACATTTTCACGTCAGCGTGCAGCAGTGCTAAACAAATGAAAAGCATTCATCTCTTCAGCAGAAGCCTCCGCTTGTTTTAACCAGCCGTGGCCATGTGTTTGATTTTCCCTGCCTGGTCATTGATGGGAGATGATGAGAATTATTAAATGACTCATCTTTCTCTGCCTTCTCTGTAATCCTAATTCTTTTTACTGTACAGTTGTCAACACTGAACGTTTCTTGCGTGTTATTTTTTTTAACAATAAACCATGGTTATGTCACATATATTTTAGTTTAACTCGTCTTTTCCACAAGCACACTCCCACTCAGTACTAAGTCACTGACACTGCACTCTTGTTAGCTCAGAGTTCGAGGGCGGGCTGAGGTCCAAGTCATTGAAGGAGATATACTGATATACTGTACCGGTCCAATGCTTTTAACGAAATTACAAAGCAGGGATGTGCTGTGATTGTGAATGGGAACACAGGGTTGTTAAAACAAGGGCAGACTGAAGCAGGAGACTGGGGTCAAAGAACAGAGTGTTGGCTCTTTGTTTTAACATGCTGGGGTTGTCAGATGCGCTATAGGGTCAGGAGAGGGAGTGTCACGGATAATATGATAATAAAAGCCAGATGGAATTGCAAAATATGTCTTAATTTTACTAAATCTTCAGGTATTTGTATTCACTTTCCTCAACTTTGTGGTAATAACAGCCTCATGCCCTTCTAAAAGTCCAACTATTTGAACAAAAAACTCTTTTTTTACAAAGAATGGTGGAAATGTTGGATTTAAACATTGATTTTTGATCTAGCAATTAATACTTAATAGCACATCCAAAAGAATAAAGATAAGGTAGTTGCTGTCACAAACCAAAAAGTGGTAAGAATTTTTTAAAGGTATACCCTTAAGGGTATTAGTCCACCAGGGGGCGCTTTGGAGCAGGTGTCTTGATGAGCCGATCCCTGATTTTGAAACCAATAGTCTTCTCGAACAAGAACAAGAACTCCATTCTAGCATCAGCTCAGCTCGCTTGGAAAAAGTCCGAGGTGCTACCAACAACTTTTGCTGGCGGAAAACCAAAAAAGAGTGAGTCGACGCTGTGGAAAAGCAGCAAGTGTGAAAGAGGTCGTTGGTAGCGATAAACCTATGGAGAATTATCACTGTACTCTCCCAGCTCCACAGAGCAGACAGACACAACAGTTAGAGACCAGCTAGTGAACACTATTGAGCATTTTAGAAACAGATATTTCCCTCAGGACTTCAAATGAATGAGAATGCTCTGTGACTGCTGGACGTGTACATTTGCATACTACATACATACGACAAACTAAACTCACAGAGTATTTCAGATGGTCTTCCCAGCACACCCCCACTGTACCTTTTTCTCTATATCACATGTATTGCACTTAAGAGAGAGGCTGCTGATGCCTCTGGGAACGCTATGGCTCTCTGGGAGAGAGCTGCTAATTCCCTGAACTCCACTGTGTCTGTGGCTTACATTCTGTAACCTTTTCATCCGAAACAGCTGAGGCCCGGGATTGCCGAATAGCCAACTGAGGAAGGTTGGTTGAGCTGTGGAGAGATAGAAATATGTGTAACAGAGAATTTTTTCTTTTTCAGCCATCATGTCTGTCACACATACACACTTACAGAGACCCACACTACTGACACATGGACACACACGGACTCAGATGTGAGCAAACACTCATATCTGCAATATATTTCCACATTAGTATTTATGCAGTGTTTAGTTGGGAGGCAGCCTTCATCCATAAAATATTAAATGACTTCTAGGAAATTCATAACATCCTTTAAATATTTTTTGCTGTATAACGATGGGGAGGTTGAAGACGTATTGAGCACGCGCTGTAATGTAATGACCCCCATAGAGCTTCATCACCAACATTTGAATAACCCAAGAGTGATACCATGAATACTGATGGCTCATATCAGGAAAGCAGGTGGCGGTAGTCAAAATATTGATTTGATTTGCGCGATCTACTGATTAAATGCAAAAAGAATTGTCATAAGCAATACTGACGTGGGCCTATTTACTGTCCAACCCATGATGCTGCTTTATGGATTCTCCCGCGGCTGATCACTCAGAACATTCTGTCAGATCCTGTCTGACTTTCAGCGCGGTCGATTTTTAAGACAGCCGTGCAGTTAGAATCAATGACTCTTCTGTGTGCACCGCAAAGATCTTTAAACCAGGCCATGCTACTTGGGTTAATGATATTATTTGTCGCACATATTGTTGCACCTCCATCCTCGCTTATGCTTGAAATTGTGCCTGTACTTCGATGTTAACCAGAGAATCAGGCTTGTTCAATTGTTGCCTATATCACTCAGAAAACGAGATATTGAAAATGTGGTGGAAAGAAATCCCTTCACCCTCCCCCTCGCAGATGTTGTTGGCGCTGCACCCACCAAGGCCAGGTTCCCAGCCTTTTCGTGGGAAGAGGGTTAGGGTGGTATATGCAGGTTTAAGCGACACATGTTATAACTAAAAGAACAATATGATAAATTACCAAAACAGAAAAAAGCTTCAAACGTAAAATAAAATGAAGGCAAATTACATGTCGTATAGAAGTCTTCACATCAATGCAGTGTGTAATAGAGGGGAGGTTTAGTTCCCAGGCAACATAAATGAAAAACCATTCCATTTCCCGTGAAGAAGCACCCTCAATTTCCCATCAGAGGAGGAAGGAGGGAGATGAAGAGGAGCCCACTGTCTTGGATGTAATGATGCAGAGACAGAGAGAGCAGTACAACAGGTTTGTGTGCAGCCTCTCACCAAAGGAACTGTTACAAGCCTGCTCAGGACTTTTATACCATTCATCCTTTTTTGCAATTTTCGGACTGGTTTTGTGGATTTCAAACTAGTCATGGTTAAACATTGTGTAATAGTGACGAAAGGAGATATACGTTTCTAAAATGTTACATTTCTACGTAAAAAACCTGTGGAGCTAACATTAGCAGAGTACGTTAGTACGTTATATGCTAACGTCTATGCTACACTAGGTATACTGAATATATACACATGCTGCTTTTGCTTTTAAATGATTGTAACAGTGAATAAAGACCTAACCAGCTTCATATGAACAATGTTGTTCCTTAATTTCATTGTCTTCTGTCTCGATCGCCAGGTGATGTGGTGGTTCACCTTCACACTGTGATTTGAAGGCTTTAGCTTCTTTCTTTATCCTTTTCTTATTCCGTTTTCACTACTGCAACAGTTTGACATCCTGGACATTTCCAAAAATTAGATAATGTTTATATAGGGTGTGCCGTTCATGCAGTGTGGGCTACATATAGCTCTAACAGCTTAATGGAGTAGCAGTGGGGGGCGGGCTTAGCAAAGGGTCAATTGTACAGGTGTGACTCCCAGCATGCTCTTTCCCATCATGGTTGTGATGTGCTAATCTTTTGGCCCTTTGAGGAACAGAGCAGACATTGTCATTTTCTGACAGATAGGATCGTGGGGAGGGGAAGCAAACAGTGGACGGAGGAGAGCACAATAAATTAAATGAAAATAATCAACCAAGCGAAGATGCCAATCGGGAGCAGGGCACGCTTGTAATGCGCTTGTTATAATTGTGTCAGCGAAATATGTTCAAGTAAACAGCTTTTTTTGTGGTTGAAGTCCTGTGGCTACAGTTTGCAGAAGAGGTCTGCTTTTATATAGACACAGAAGTTTCAATCAGTATTTGTCATGAAAAGCAGTTTCAGCTGCATTCCTGCTATTCATGCTTGGTTTCCTCAAGGGAAAAGATGAAGTTTGAATCCCCATGGGTGAAAACTGAACTACGTGACGCCTAGGTTGGACTAAAAAAACATGTTGCATAGCAATGAAATGCATTTTCATGTATCTGGTATTTTGTGCAGACGGCCTCCCAGAAGATGATAAGGGCAAAATAAACCCACCTTTTGTGCATAATGCATGCCAAATCCTGAAATGTGACTTATCATAAAATAAGAAGTCTATAAACTCTAAAAGGTGGTTTTGGATTTTGTTCGCACACATACTTCAGCTAAGTCAGAGTTATTTCTCTTTAATGCGACAAATGGAGTTTCTGTACCGATTAAACAACAATTAGTGAGCTTTAAAGGTGCTGACGGAGTCTTGTTTCCAGTCTTTATAGGTTAACCACCAGCTGTCCGATACAAGAGTGGTATCAATCTTCCTAACTCTCATTAACAATAAGAGTATTTCCGAAAATGTCAAACTTTTCCTACATTTGGGTCTAACATTCCCTATAGTAAAGCTTTGTTTGATACAAACAGGATTAGTCTATAGACTTAAGCATATATGACATTCATGACGTCCTGAAGTAACATTTTCTGTTTTCTGTTTGGAGCATGCAAATAATTCAAAAAATGTATACCAAATACCACTCATCATGTCCAGTCTGCAGTCAGACCAGGTTCAGATAGCATTTGCAATTCTCAGCTTGATATGTTTTGAACTACATGGGACATTAAATAAACAGCTGGATAGTCATTATGTCAGTTAAATTTTAAGATCGTTATGCTGTTCTGTGCTGTCAGTGAAAATCATTATCTAGCCATTTCACAGTTTGATACAAAGGCAGAGTCAGAGGTCAGAGATATGTATGTGTTACGTGTCACCCCACTTGGTTTAATTGCTCCCACTGCTTCTATACAATGAAACATGCACTGTATTTTAGCTGATGTGATGATTGGCTCTCTTATTTCCCTTCATAAAAAATACAGACCAAATGTCATACTTTGAATGTGCTCCATGTTTAGGTTGGCGAGATATTATAATTATACTACACACATGCAGGATGAATTGAACCATTTCAGGGTCGCTCAATGGGAGGGGAAAAATATTATGCATCTCTCGTTGTCGCTGCTAGAATCAGGGTGCAATTTGTGTCAATCACTCTTTCCCCATTGATTGTAAGGCTCACTAGCAGACGCAGACAGCTGTAGGACCTCATAATGCTCGCTGAAATATCCACCTCCCCCTACGCTCTGCAGCTGGCATCTTTTCCGTGTTGATGAGTTTACTAACCTTTCCTATGATGGCAAAAGGGACATTTTCCAGTGCTCTTTGATTCCAGAGGTGGAGTCTCTCCCCAGAATATAATCAAATGTATGTAAGTTTGCAGCCCCGGTGCTGGCTAGCAGACAAAAATATCAAACCGATCTTGCAATCTTATTGGTGGTTGCTGTTTTACAAGCTTGTGGTGAGGGTGCTGAGGATGAATGTGGCAAAAAGCAGACAGCAGAATTTATTTATTTTTTCATATACATATTATGCTCCTGTTATTAATTAGAGAATATTACGCCCCTCCCTTCTGACATTTAAGCAGGCTTTGTGAAAGCAAAATCATTATCCATCAATTGCCCTTTTTCTCCCTCCTTGTCACAGAGGCTATCTTCAACCCTTGGGAGAGGCTTTTATCGCCTTCTTCTGTCTGTATTGACCCCCCCACCATGAAACGAAGTCTTGTATGATGGAACATCATACAATTGGGTTGTGGTTCATTTCGTGTCTCATTCATTGAACTCTCCAAAAGGATGTGCTACACCGATATTTCATTTTGATAATCCTACAAAAAACTGCAATGAAAGCTTAAGAGTTTCATTGGTGTCAGCTAAATAATGTGATTACTTTTGAATTTGGTTGTTTATATTAAACACACTGGAAAAGCAATTGGGTTAGATCTTCAATGATCTTCAATGCGGTATTGTGAAAAGAATTGCTCTTGTGAACGTCATTACATTGAAAATCTCACAACCCTCACCAATTATTCTTATTATTAGGGCCCGAGCACCAGCAACGTCGGGTCAGATGGAATAGTGTAGTCGTGGCGTGGCTGCCATTTTACGTGACTCCCCAACAGGCGGATGTAACTCCACTGGACTCGCTCAAATCTGTCCCAAACTTGCCGTGCTTGATGAAAATCATAGCCTGAGCATGTCGACAACCCTATTTTCACTCACAGTCAAAGTGCCACCTACTGGCGAAAGGAAATCAGCTGTGATGTATATATCTGATTTACATGACATTTACATGATGTGGTCTACACCTGATACAGAGCAACATAATGCATGTTTGCGCGTGTTCTCTTGTGCGACATAGTGGATACAGGAAGTGTTGGAATATTTGCAATACATAATTTCCAACGTCACACACTCCACACGGGAAATAAACATCTAACTCAGGGGTATTCAATTAAAATTCAACGATGTTCAGTTAGAGAGAATTTCCTCATGCAAAGGTCCGGAACATCAAAATAATGTCTAACTTGCGCTATGATTTAGTGCCATAATTATTAAAGTAGTCCAGCAGTTGTATTGACGTCAATATGTGGTCAACAACCGATGGTCAAGGAAGTGCAAGGTGGCATCAACCAGCGTCCAGAAAGTACCCTCGACATACGCAAGGGTACGAGGGCCCAATCAATGTGGCATGCAGCTTTAATTTTAGTTTTATCTTTGATATGGCCTTATACCTTAATCCAAAAACTACGCACAATAGATGAAAACCACTACCAACTTTATGTTTATGCGTTTGTCTAACATTTGCCAGGAAGCAGAAGTCAGAGAGATCAGATGAGATGGACAGGCGCTAATCATAAGATGCAGGCAAAGCTAATAATGATAGATGTTGAGGCTAGTTGTCAGTTCATTCTGGCAAAACTCATCCCAGGCCTCCGTCTGTCTGACTCCAGTTACCACCTAACTCTTCACAGTCCACAGAGAGTTTATGAGAACCAAAGCCCCAGATATGATGTCACAATCAAAAGACAATCAAGAGATCTGCATTGTAGCATATTCTATCTTCATCTTTGCAAGTCGTCACATGTTATGTATTCATGCTCAGGTCTCTGGCTAATTTCTTTAATTTTGGGGAGTTTTCATTATCCGAGTCAAGGGTCTAAAGACAGAAGATGTTGGATGCTGTACAGACTGTAAAGCCCCCATGAGGCAAATTTATGCTAAGGTAATTGACATATTGGGCTATAAAAATGTAATTGACTTGACTTGTGGGATTGGTTCAACCTGTGTTTTTCCAGTGAACAAGGTCAAGCCACCTTTGAGTCCTTGAGTCCATCTGTCCAGTTTACTGACTTTACATCCTCTGAAACGCTCTTGATCCCGTTTTCCTTTTAACTACACCAAATGACTGGATGGATTGCTATGTGTCCGCTCACAGACTGACTCAACAACCAAATCCATCTCCGGTCATAAATGGGTCAATTGAAGTAAGCTTTGTGCTGCTGCCTTTCTGTGGGGTTTACATTTGGATGCGCTGTGGCCCTGACTCTCCATCACTCAGCTCATGTTAGCTGCTGGACCTCAAGTCAATTGCGTCAACATTTCCTGTGCTCTGTGTGCTTTAATCTTGCCTTCGGAGAGCACCGATGTAATTAACAGGCACTGCATTTCATGGCCTGTGTGACGTTCTCTTGAGAAGTGCACTGCAAAAAATGTGTACATCTTGATTAGTCCTTCACTGTTAGAACTTTTCAAAAACAAAATTCGCCTTGAAGTAAAAATCCATCCTAACATGGAGAAAATTATGTTAATATGTACTCCTATTATATTGTCCAGCTCTTGAGTTGTAACTTTTTACTTCAGTAAAAGAGAAGACGATCAAATCAAACCAAATGCAACAAAACTAAACAAACCAAAAAGGTGGAAAACAGGGGAGAGAGAGAGACTGCCTGATCACTGACACAGAATTGTAAGCTTTATTGTGGAGCAATGAGACAGTTAGTCAAGGTGAGCTTGAGTCATGCTCAAGGGGGTCCAGAGGGTACAGCTGTAATCTTTTTAAAACCATGAACTGTATATATTTTTATAATTAGAATAAAAAAATGCTGAAATCCAATCAGATTAGGAAAATACCACATGATGTAGTTGAACCTTAAAGGATGTATGATTTTGTGCTGATCTGCAGCAAGCTGTTGTCTTCTATTCACTTTCTGTTAGTGCTTATTTTGAGGTGTTCTTGCAATCAGAGGCACTTGTTTACTGTAAACTGCAGAATGTGGCATCCTCTTAAAGCTGGAGACGGTTTAATATGCATGACAATATAAAATGTGTGGAGATTCATCTTAAACCTGAAATATCGATAGACAGAAGATCAATAAAGACAGAAAGACAGATTTGTCTAAAACACATGTGTCCAGAAATAATCCATCAGGATCTCTCTACTGGAAAGAATAATGATGGTCTATACCTAAATAATATATCATTTGTTTTCAGCTTTGCTAAACTGCTTGTGTCCCCAGATCACAGCAATTAACTTAATGAATAAAATGTAATCCTAACTGATAGGCAAGATGATCCAGGTTGTAAAAACCTGCAATCTTTCTTTATATTACGACAGACATGGCTAATTTAAACAGATGATTGTTGCCTTCTATGTACCTCCCCAGGATCTCCTTCCCACATCACATACATGACACATTTACAGTGTGTCCGTAAAAGAATGCATGAACCTCCACCCTGTCGCCTCCGTCAGTGTTTTTAATAGACTTTCCCCCCACTAGTCAGCTGACCTGGTGCTCCATGTGGGCTGCCTCCATCAGTGTTTAATAGGCTTTTTCCCCACCTGGTCAGCAGACCTGGCGCTCCATGTGAACCCGCAGAGCCTCCTCTCATTAAGCAGAGGTCTGCAGAGCTGTGGCAATTAACTTCAGCATAATGACTGGCAGCGCTTTGGTAACATCTCGATTCGGGGGGTGGTGTGTGTGTGTGTGTGTGTTTGGAAGTTGTTCACCGCTCGACGCTCTTTGTAATACCCTAACAAGCAAACCGTTGTAGTCATAACCACCGGTGCAGTCAATACCATGGAGAGTAAACGGCACCATGATAAGATCACTGGAGGTGATAGTGTGGTGCTTTCTATTCAGCACTGATGAGAAATACAGGGGAAAGTGGCTGCTCTGCCCTCCAGAGATCTGCTGAGTTTAAGCAGATGTGACATGTCCTGCAATGTCTTGTGTGGTGGAAAAAAACTATTCAATAGTACCGAGTGAGTCCTATAATACTGAATACTGAAACAAGAAACACTTGAGGAAAGAAGTTTGTCTTTCAAGTATTTATTCTCTGGCCAGAGAAGGCCTCACCGTCATACTGATTGCAACACAGTCCGCAGAGGATGAGCCAAGAGTTCTTCACAACCAAAACATTCTCTGTTTAAACTGCAACCCCCATTTGGTTACTTCCCCTCATCAAAGCAAAGACAGAGATACCCCATATGGTCCTGTTACCACTCTCTTAGGTACACAATCATATGCCACACATATAGTTTTGTTAGTGGGTAAGGCACATAAACTAAATCACAGTATAAATGTACTAGCACAACTACATTTCCTATCACACTTGAAACACCTGGAGGGAAAGTTTCTGAATTTCTGTAAGTTGTTACAAAGTGTAAACAATCATATTCCACAGCAAGAGGTGGCACAGAGGTTTGGGGTTTTTCACACACAAGAACTTCCATGAACTTCCATTGATGAAATGTATAAATCTGCAAGCTCCTTCTAAAAACATATCTGAGAAACACCGTGGCATAGGAGAGACTGTCGGGGCTGTTGATCCTGAGTATTGAAAATAAACACGTTCACAGTCTGCACTTGAAGTGAGTTGCATACGATTTTGCTCATCGATATGCTTAAATATGTGCGCATGTATAACAGATACTGCCGTCCTATTGTTAAGATGATCGTGTATTTACAATTGATGTAATCTCACTCTTGTTTGAGGAACCAATTTAGGAAATGAAAATCATTTTGCCAAGTTTGTGTGCCCCTATCCCTCACCCAGCTGCTCTGCTTTCACACTTTGTTTGCTGTTTTACTGATCCGTGGTACATTTGCATGCATTTTATCATCAAAGTGCAGCTGCCATCATTGCCAAGAGAAGAAGCTGGCAACATGCCCTCTGATAAAAAAATCAATGAGACATTTCATTATTTCTATTTTCCTACAACACTCCTGAGCTGCTTTCAGCTAACAATGCATACTAATGATGATGTCACAGCATCACCTGGACTTTCTTCTTGGAGTATTGATAGTATTCTGATCACAAGCAAACAGCTCAATGGACCTAAGCCCACCAAATACAGGTGCTGAATACAATTATCAGAGGGGAGGAAGTTTATACATATTTAATGGGAAATTTATCAATTTAAAACAATAAAGGTAAAAGGAAGCCGTCACCGCAATTGATTATAATGAGATTTTGTGATTGTATTTAACACATTTTTTGTTTGACAAATTAGCTGAACTAAAAGCTCACTTAATAGCTTTTCACAGAGCTTTCAACCGCATCTCACGGTTGTCATCAGAGCATGGTATTGACTCAGTTACCGTCACATGACCGTACAAAACCTTTGTCTGGAATAGCTAAGGAGAACACTAAATTGGTGAAACTGCATGTACCCCGGAGAAGAGACTGAATAGCTGCTTTTCCACTATCGTGCCATTGCCAGTAAGAGCCATCTTTGGGCCAGCTGGTGTTAAAGTCCCAGTGAAATGGAGGTTAGAGCGTCTTTAGATTCGTCACTGTGACATAATCCCCAGTGAAACAGACTATTTGAGCAGTTGTAAGAGGGATCAAAAAGGCATTTTTCATTTCATCTTGATTTTAATGACGATGTCCTTAGGAGCCTTACTTTTTTACAGACACTATTAACATATTGCTTGATTTACTAGATCTGGGATATTCTTAAATCACAACATATGACTTTGGATGACTCCTAAAGAAAGGCTTTTCATTTCGGCTGATATTTGACTCTAACAGCTCTTCTGTGAACAAAGTTAAATAAACCAAAGTAAGATGTGTGACAGTACTGCTTGACATCCCGAAACACCACCAGTCAGCACGCCCATCCAATTTTTACAACATGTGATTACATTAAATCAGAGTTCTGCTTTGTGATTTGAATTCAAATTTGACAGAAGAACTGAGTGGATTATAAAAAGTCAGTTTGATAAGTTAATTTACATTTTCAATGACTGATGGGGAACAACCCCCGTTAACATGTTGCGAAATTTCACGGAGCCGAGTTTTACCGGTAATATACGTTTACTACTTCTAAAAGATAATTCATGATTTCTCACGACTCGTAAACAGAAACTAACTCATTCAGAGAACATGATTTAACATAATAATTGGCTCCATGTAAAGTGAATAAACAAGGTGTTTCCCAGATAAAGCTTGTCTGCGTTAATAAGCAGTTTACACATTATATAACTGCTGATATATTTATACTCCGCTCAGATAGTGAGCAGAGGATATGCATATGATATGTTTTACCAATACTGTCAAGCTGCTGTGCTGACATCTCTGCTGCACCCATCTCTACGCCTAAAGTCAGGTACGCCCTGCATATGACCCTTGACTCGAGCCCTGCTTGGCCCATGGGCTATCGGTGGGCCATTGGCACCTGGAAACTAGCCCCGACATAGCTCACACTGAGGTGCCATCTAAGACCTGAAGTGGAGATAAAAACAAAACCGGCATCAGCACGCAAAAGAAGCAGCTACTGAACACTGGAAACAGACAACATCAGCTGTCTGTAAACACCAGACCAGAACCAGTCACAGAATGAATACCTGACATTTTACATGAACAATTTCAACTTTTGGTGGGTAGCAACTGCTGTGGATTAGGAAACAATAAGCCTTTGACATGTACTGTATGTACCTCTACCCTTTATGAATACATATGTTCAAGGGAGGATCGATAAGCTATTGGAGGAGAAATGGCATTTGTGGTTGATTGCACAACCTGCTGGTTAATAAGGCTTACAATATGCAAAGGTCACCTTTGCATGAAAAATGCTCTGCCTCTAAAAAGCAGGAGCAGCTTTGTGCAGGTATAAAAGAAGATTGTGGTGGGCAAGAGAAAATAGCATCAGCTTGTATTCTTCTGAATGCCAAAGATGGCAGACAAAAGAGTGGGCGTGCAGCTTGAATATATGAAGACACCTGTCTGCATCAACTCAGTGATGGGTGGTATTTAAAAAAAATACACAGTTTTGTCTTTTCTTTCTAAGTCAATCATTATCGTTTTAATTTTCTTCAAAGTTTGTTCATTGCAGCCTGATGAATATTTTACTTTATTAGAATAATAACTTGATTTCAGCATTGCTCACATATTTATAAGCTTGCTGATCTCAGACTAACGCCACCACCGCTGCCAAAGCTCTCTGTAAATCTCAGAAATGAGACTAACTGCTTGCAGATTTAATTAAAAGACTAACACGAAGGTCATTTGACTTTTCACATTCATGTATCTATAAATTTGTAAACAAATATTGTGTGTGTTTTGGTGGGTGTGCCATTTCTGCCATTTGAGAAAGTGTCTCATAATTCTCAAAGTTTTTCATGACCATGAAATAGCAATTCTTCAACAGTTTTCCATAATCATAATATACCAAAATATAATTATGAGTAAGTATCTCGTAATATATTGGTAATAGATACGCGAAAAAAGGAGTCTATATTCAGCTATACGTTACGGGAAGTCCAAAAAACTGGCAGGTAACAGGAAACAATCCCAAAAATGAGGAAAGCTAAACACCAGGAGCAAAGCTCAAATGTAGAAACAAGCATCTAGAGCAGACAACCTATGCCCTAAAGCATAACCCCGATTTATTGTCTATTCTACTATAAATAGGACCATAATTTACAAAATAAACATCATGTAATATTGAAGAAGACTTGAAACTAGAGCTTGAGATCATAAACTCATGTTTACAATATTTACTGAGATAATGAATCAAGTAAGAACCAGGGTCATATTCTCATGGACTTCTTTGCAACCGCACTTCTTTTTACAACCAGAAGCATCGCCCCCTGTTGGCCATTAGAAAGAATGCAAGGATGGCCGGAAGTTGCTGCCTGCCATACCCCCCCCCCTCTCACCCCATTTGTGAGTCTCTGCCTTTAACCAAATGAAGGCAAAAATAAGCTGCATCACCTGCACTAAATGCTGGCACTGCATGTAAAACTGTGAGGTGAGGAATTGTCCAACCTAGACATTAGCCAAACTGACATTGATAATCTATTGGGACCTCAGAAATTTACTTTAAAAAAAAAAAACGTACACACATCTATAAAGCAACGAAGCAAGCTTTTCTTTAATCCTTTTTTGTCTTTGTTTTTGTAGAACACAATTGTGAGTGACAGGCAGACACAGTATGGAGAGCAGATTGGTCTCTAGCAAATAAACACACACTGACATGACTGAAATGATGCCGGCTAATTGATAGGATATCAATTTTATAAAGTGCTCAGAAGGAGCTCTTCAGCTTTGTTTGGAGCTGGCATGGTGCGCATGTGTGTGCGTGTGTGTGTGTGTGTGTGTGTGTGTGTGAGTGTGTGTGTGAGAGAGCGAGAGAGAGGGAAGTAGCACCTGCAAATCAAATGTGTAAAGCACAAACAAACACAAACACATGCTGATGTAAAGATGTCGCACTCAATACCTTAATAGAAAACAGTTTAATTGTCTAAACAAATTTCTTCTGAACACCTATTGAATTACCATTAGTTGCATTTCTTGATTCATTTGAGTAGATTTCCTGGCTGAGAAGACAAGGATGCTGCAGCTGAGTCACAGCTATCCGAGTCCGGTGATCAATAAATGCAAAGGTTTGTTTACATCTTATATTTGTGAAAAATAAACATTCACCATCTGTTAATCACTTCTCACTTTCTAAATCAATTGAATTAATCCTAACTATCTCATCCATCTCAGTGTATTTCAGAGTGTGGTTCTCAGGGTTTGTTCAGTTTTCACAAAGCACAAAACCCCAAACTCATTTTCTGATAATATTTGTGTGCTGAAGCAAATCGGCACTTGATGTGTGGCTGATAAAATGGCAATAATAGGCACACAGACAAAAGACATTGGAGGGGCTTTTATCACTGACTCTTATTTGATTTGGCAGGTTGAAGAGCACATTCTCATTTAAATCACACAAACAGTGTTGGTCGAATCCATAAATCAACAAAACCATAACACTGAACAATAACATCCTGTGCTTTGATGACAAAAGAGATCAATCACTGTGGAAAACTCCTTCTTTATGGAAAGAACATTCATCTTACTAAATCGTGTTGTCTCATTTTCAGCTTTTTATCTCTGCAACGCTAGAAGAAGAATCACGACCGCTCCATTAGCAACAAGATCATTCATCTTACATTTTTACTTTATTCAAGACGGCTCAAAACAATTTATTTCACAATACAATCGACTAGAGACACAACCTTTTGGCAATACAGATTGTGGCAAATACGATTATGAATATCATTATCATTATGACTTATAAGCACTAAATCTCACAGTGATTTTAGGTGGATTGAAAAAGAGGAAGAAACAAGATTTTTGAACATTTTTGAAAGCCTCTCACTGTAGAATTGGGGCTGACACCTCCTAGTGGTAAAAGGACACTCTGGCAGGCAGCAATGCACACCGAATCCAATGGGACTTTAAGTTTGATCAGCATCTTTTCTTATTGGAACACGAAAGTTGCTCACCTCACTAAATGTCCTGTATACCTCCCCCTATCATCCAGTCAGTCAAGATGTGTGAAAATCATTTCAATGTTTTCAATTATTTTGCATGATCTTCTCATGACTGTCTGGGTCTATAAGGATAAAGGAAAACCTATAATTTTTGACAGCATCAGCAGCAGAATTAAGGGACCTGCTGAAGCCAAGGATTGAGGGAAAATAACGAGTGCTGTCAATACCGTGTCACCGGAGGGTCGTACTGTCACTGAAATAAAGCAGAAATAGTTCCATATGAAAAACACCTCACCACAGATCGATGACTGCTACAGGAGGGGATCAAAAATGTAAATAGTTTTGCTGTTTGAGATGTTCATATTGCCATTGTAGTGTTATACAATAGCATCAATAGCCATTTTAAATGAATGGCAATGTCCTTGGCTATATGAATAAATGTTCTCCTAAATCCCTCGTGCAAGCCACTTAGAAATGAATTGTTCGTACAAGAGTTTCGGGCATGAGCTCTAATGTATGCTGTTGGGTTTCAATGGGGTCCTTCTCCAAAAAAGAACAAAAGTCGACGGGAAGACCTAAATATTTCCAGGAAATGCAGCATTGTAATGAGCTGGCAGGTTGGCAAGGATAGAAAAAGAAGGAGCCAATCTGGAAGCCAACAACAAATGTGAAGGAAAATAGCAATCATATCCTCACAAATTGTTTAGTAGAGCACCTGCTTTGTTCGTGTGGAAAAATAGTTGGGCTAAAAAGCTGTCCACAAAAGGAAAATAATTGTCATGATCAGGCTTTGCCTTGTGTGTTCTGTGTGTTTCTTTCTGTAGCTCCTCACTCTACCTGTCAGCCACTCCCTCAGCACCAGTCTAACTCCCTTCACCTGCCCCTGATCACTAATCAAACACTCCCTCATCAGCACAACTCGCCTCACCTGTTCTAGCCACTATTTAAACCCCTGCCTCCCAGTCACCCACTGCCAGATCATTGTTTGTGTTCATACCCGTCCGGTTTTGCTCGTCCTGTTCCCAGTCTGCCTGCCCTGCAGGATTTCCCCCCTCGTCTCGTCCTTGGATTCCCTGTTGTGTTCGTTATTCATTAAAACCCTTTTTCTCACTGCATCTGACTGTCTGCACTTGAGTCCTCATCATGCCCCGTGACAATAATCAACAATGACAATGTCCTGCAGACGTCCTCATGACAGTACTGTAAGTCTTCACTTTGTGTTTGTGCACATAACTCTACCTTCGTCATACAAATCTGAATTGGAAATTTCTAAACGGTTCATAAATGTGTTGCTTGTCTTCATGTGCTCTACTGTATTAAGAGAGAATGTAAAATTTTTACAACTTCTTTTGTACAAGATGTTGACATTTGTCACCTGGTGGCAAAATAGTCAGAGGTAACTGAAACAAATGAAACTGCTATAAATGAGAAACAATAAAAAGCTTGTATATTAACATGTTTTTTTTTAATTATAAAAAAGATGGGGATGTGCAAAAACCACAGCAGCTTCTGACAATAAGTGAAAGAAAGAAAGATAGACAGTTACTGCTGTCATGTCGGGCAAGACCCATTCCTGCTTTTTATTCAGAGCTTGTAGATGGAGTATGGAGGGATGCGGGGAAAACAAGGAAATTACATGAAAATGTATGAGTTGGCAGCCATGTGGCTTTAGTCTCCCTATCCCTCCGTTCTTTCTTTTTTTTTAAGTTGGCTGCTTGGCTCTCTAAAGCTTAACCACAGACCTTATTTCATGCATCTAACCAAAGAAACATTAACTTCGAGACGAGGCAACCAGATGTACAAAAACTGCAGTAAAAAAACTACTTTCTGTGTTTTAGTACCGCTAGGTTGCTACTGTAGATAAACAATACGTGGTACTAAGACCGGCTAAATATAAAGGTGTGGAAGTCTCTTGAACGTCTCAAATATCCAGCAGCTACCAGACATAAAAAAAAAAAAGAAATTTAGTGACGCCTGGATATTCACTGCTGGATTACTCCAGGCTGACAGTAGCACATTTTCAGCAGCACAGCTAAGTGCTTGTTCCAAGGCCAACGTACAAATATTTATAACCGGAGATTAACAGCATTCTGTTCGGTTTACATTATAGCCTGGCTGACAAATCATCTGTTATGGCAGTATAATTCACGAACAACGAGGGAAATGTTTTTATGAGTGACACACTGTGAAATGAACGTTGAAGCCTGGGCTTAGCTTCTTTTCCCTCCTTGACATGTGCATGATGGAGCCTAGATACCGTGATACCGTTTATACCATTTATAAGGTGAGCCGGAGCTTTGATGGGAAGATCTGAGGTAACTAATTCCCATCGTCGTCTATCTCCAGGAATGACAACGGTGTAATTTGTCCTGTCCTAACACAACGAAGTTAACAGGAGACTCAGGAGGATGTCAATCAGTCCTGAGGTCCAATCAGACAGATTGAAAAGTTAGACACTGACATAAAGCACAAAATGGGACACATTTACTGATATGTGCGCAGAAATGTTATTACTTTGCGCAAAACATGCACGCAAAATGACCGTCAGTTTCATGACACATGCGCACTGGCCAATTGTGTTCTTACCACTCGTATCAAATCGCTCTAAATTGAAAGGCCTAGAGGTGTATCTTGGAGAAAGCGGGTTAATGTACAAATGCTGTGAGGTCAGAGCAGGTTTACAGGTTTAAAAGGGTAACACACTTACACATACACACACTACATTCAATCATTCAATTAATGTCTTTTATTTCTGCTAACATTACAAATACGGTAAACCAGCTGTACAGTTGTTGTTGAAATAAGGTCATGGCGGCGGGCAAGATCACCGTCACCAATCTGTCTGTGATCAGCGTCTCTTCTCCTCATCCGTAGACATACCTCAAAGTCACATTTGTGCGCCCTCTCCCCCTAAACGCCGGACACCGTTGGTGTCGTTTCACTGGAAAATATATAATCAGTGCACATAATAAAGTATGTAATGAATACATGATGACGCTCAAAAGCCAATCTGTGGCTAAGTTTTCTTTTCAGTGAGCAATTTATTGGAAAATGTGTTTATCACCCAATTAGCAGACCTTTGTAAGCGGCTATTCTTCAATAAAACAGGTCTATAATACATCTAAGAGGAAGAGTAAGCAGCAAAAAAATTAAAAAATATAGAAATATATATAAAACCTTTAATTAACCAGGAAGTCACATTTAGGTTAAAACCTCTTTTACAAGTGAGACCTAGCCAAGACAGGGTCAAATAGCAGTATCCAACATATGACGGGACAGCAACATCAGATCACAGCAGCAACAATAGTTCCAACAAAATACATTACATCATACAGTGCATTAACAAGGCAGCATTGTGGTCATGCGTTTGTTAGTTACACTCAAATGTGGACACACATATGTGGACACAGCACAGTTTCCATCTGGCACATCCAATGACAAAAGTCGCATTGAAAAGACAAGTGTAACCACAGCAGATAGGAACAGCACATCTTTTTCAGTGATCCCGCCGAAACTGGACGTCAGGGTGTCAGCACCATCACTTCCTCTTGGCAGCTGTCAGGTTTTTTTAAAGCCACATCGACTCAGCACATCAATCTCCTCTGGTATTAGTGAAATTCCTCCTGTGACACATTCCAGCCATCTGTCATAGCTGTCAAGAAGAACAGGCTATTGGCTTGGATGGACACGACGTATAGATTGATAACTCAAAATAGAGCCTGCAGCACATATTGTACACAATGCCAATATCAGTCGTCTGAGAATCATTATTTTTTTGCTGACTTTTTGGGAGTGTAACTACATAAATACAGGAAGAAAACTACATCTGTATCACTTCATCTACTATAAAAAAAGATTTGGATTAACTGTAGATTTAAATCATAAATTAATATCTTTCATTTCTTTGCAAATTAATCTATATAGGATTAGTTCTGTGCATATGCATTGGCTGTACTCAATAGATGTGTAAGTCATGGTTACATTTGGCACATATGTCTAAAATCATGCAGAAAAATGGTCCTGAACATTTCAGGGATAGACGGCATGTGTGGAAAGGGGCTGTCGAGTCTGATAGCAACAGGAATAAAGGGTTTTGTGTGTGTTTTGGATCAGTCTACTGCTAAAGAGCCTCACGTGTGTGACCTTCACATGCAGTAGAGAGCCAGAGTCATTGTCCATGATGTCCGCAGTTTGCATCTGCTCATATACTGTTACACATAGAGGACTTTATCAAGTTTAACTTCAATACTTTTGGTGTGTTTGTATGTATATGTGTGTATAGTAGGTGTAGGTGTTTATACTGTATATCATACTCATTTTGGCATAGTTTACATACAGAATACTCATTTCCTTTAATGTCTTCTGTTAGAAAAATGAAGTTTTTTGAAAAATTGTCCAAATGGCCTCTCCTGATTCTCCTGTTGGAAAGGGGTTTCTGAGGATGTGGCAATCTGACAAACACTTTATACGAAGCATACGGAGGTCTTGAGAGGCTCTTGTTTGTGCAGATATAAAGTGCATGGCTTTCTGTGTACCAGAGGAGTTTTTAAGTACAAAAATACACAGTTTATGTTTAGAACGGCAAATGTAAAAGCACTTATGCACTGTCTGGTTGACGCACTATTTTGTACCATCAACTACTTTGAGTTGTTATTTTCCTCCATCTGCCTGGATCTGACACAGTATCTGCTAAGAGGAAATACCAACATGCTTGGGGAGTCTTCTTTGTCGTCGTTTTCAGGGTGACTAACAAGTCTTGCTACATCAGAGGCCTGCTGTCCAAACTAATGACCACTTATTACCAGAATTACTGTGAGGAATACCCTAAATAAGATTCTCTCTCTCTCTCGTTCCATTTTCTTTCCACATGATTCATCACATGGTACATCACATTGTGTTGTACCACTTTATACCTTCTTATGTACCTAAAACGTCATGTGTCCACTTCATTTGACAACATGTTAACCCCATAGATGTTAGCAAGTGATAATATGCAAACACTGCATATTTATTATATGGTTTAGCAATGATTGAGGATATAGAAACATTATGCCCAATTGCCCCAAAATCGACACTGATATAATGATTTCTATAAATATACAATGCAATAACAACATATTATCCCTCTGACAACATTATATCAGTGAGGTGTTGACATCATTATGTTAGGTAAACCCTGTGAAACTAAACTGCTTGAAAAGTCTGAGTACCTTTAAAACCAGAAAGGCTCTGTACTTCAACTGGATGCAACCAAGTGCTAAAGATGATCAATCAGGTTAAGTACAACAATTATCACAAAGTTACTGAGCTTCTTCCAATTTACTTCTCCCAGTTGATGCGCCAGATTTGACCTTTAACATCCTTCGCTAGCAGCACATTGTGTTTTCCTTATTTTAAAATTCACCCAAGCACTCTGAATTGTTAAAAGCATTACACACAAGCAAAACCATTAAGACTGCTTCTGCTGAGCACCTAATATCTGCTATTGGCTTCATAAACCCAGGCCTGTGCATTTGTCTCATCCCAGCCAGTAATCCCACCATGTAATCTCTGGAATTACGATGCAAATGAACATAAACATCACCAAAATATGAGACCAGCGGGTTTCACATGACAGCGGCGGGAGAGGGCCTCCTCTCAGGCACTTTCTGCACTGATAACTGTAGTGCTGTGTTGAATTAGTCACAGCGGTAATCTGTCAGTAGGCATGATGCATTTCCATAAATCGACTGAAAGCTTTTGATTAATTTAATTGGCTTGGCTTCAGTCACTGCACTTTTATGAATTTATAATTGTATCAAGGGACAGCTGCTGTTTGTCCCATTTCTTTACCAGCTTTTGTCATGGATGATTTATTGCGTACAGTTGTTTCTATAATGAGGTTTGTAATGTTTGTTGTGTGTGATAAACAATAGATCATTGAGCGGTGCAGTGAGTAACATGGGACTTCAAGGGTTTAGGTTTGTAAATGGACGGTAGGGACATGTCCCAACCAATATTTGATCTAACTCGTTCAAATTATCTTTTGGATTGAAGACATAGACATTTCTGATGTTTTCTAGCATTTGATTGGCGGTCTGAAATCTCATGTCACTGCAAATATCGTACTTACGGGCAGACACAGAAGAGGCGAGAGCTGATCAGTGTGCTTCAGTTATTTTGACTTGTGAATGGTTTTTAGAGCAGTGTGGCGTCTGTCCTCTGACCGGTGGCTCAGTCTTGCTGCCTCTGCGTCCCCTCTCGCTAATTTGAGCCACTCTTTGCTGTGTTTGGGACTCTCTCTCTCTATTCCAGGATGCTTCCCACTGAAACACATGGGGAAGGGGCTGTGAGCTGCATTTTATCACAGGTGGTGAAGTTACATTTGTGAAGACTGAGACACATAATGGGGAGATAAGCGTTTTATGGCTGGCTATATCCATCTGAAGGAGACTCTATGAAGTCATTTTGCCCTACAAAAATAGTAGAGCACATAACCCCCGTAAAAACCACATTTCCCCCTGTCTCCAGTCGTTACACTAAACTAACATAATTGACTGCTGCCTGACAGAGTGGTGGCAATCTAAGAATCCAACTCTCAAGAAAGAACACAAACAAGTGTATTTCCCCAAAATGTCGAGCTCTTCCTTTAAAGTCAACTATCCTTGGGTGGTATGAGCCTCACTCTACTTCAAGATGTTTTGCATGTTGCAAAATATGTTTCACTTCAACCGGGGGATTCAACACAAATTCAAAACCATTTCAAAACACTCTCACCAAGCTAGAAAAACTAAACCGGTGACACAATTTCTTTTCCCAACAGTTATGATATTTGGAGTCAGCCCGTTTGTATTACCATGATGTTAATCCCAGATGCTTCAGTAATGTCAGTGAGCACACAGCAGTTTGTCCTCCTGACATTCAGCTCTATTCTCTATCGGCCCCGTCATCCCTCTAGGGAATTGCCTCTGTTATTTGTCACTATAGGCTCTGTACACTGAGCCGAAACTGCTGCCTGCAAAGTTTTCAATAGTTGTCAAATCACAAATTGTTTTTCTTAAATTCCTTGAACAGCAGTATGTAATTTACCCTTCACACCATGAAAATACACTAGACCCTCGTTGTATGGGTCTAAAGGGAGCAAGGATGGGGGCTGTAAATTGGTAAATCGGTGGCTTGAGCCTTGTTGTGATCACTGGACCAGGGTATCACACCTGTTGCTGTAGACTTAGGGACCTCTAGGGTGGCAGGTCCGGACTAATGT
Source organism: Anarrhichthys ocellatus (assembly GCF_004355925.1). Classification (NCBI taxonomy): domain Eukaryota; kingdom Metazoa; phylum Chordata; class Actinopteri; order Perciformes; family Anarhichadidae; genus Anarrhichthys; species Anarrhichthys ocellatus. Next base: position 8,409,500 of record NW_022280039.1, read on the forward strand.
AGATCTCTGGTGCTCATGCTAATGCTGGTCTGTGTGTGATTAACTGAGGCTGGAGGTCAAGGACATCTAAAGCTACTTCTTCTTATGGTAGTGAGAAGAATAGCTTCATCAAGTGATACCAGATTAGAGAACGTTGCTATTAAAGAAGATGTGTATTGTGAGAGTTTGTACGCTGTCACTGCCTGTCGGTGGACAAAACTGTTAAGGCTTAAGACAGCAGCACAACCAAGAAGGACCCAAATACACAGTCTGAGATGGGCAGATTCAATGAAAATATTTTAACTGAACAAAAGGTATTACAGGTTCCCAAAGGCAGGCAGATTACAGGGAAGCACAACGCCATTCAGCAATGAAGACAAAGGGAGCACAGAGACGAAATACAAAGAAAAGGAGGGTAATAAAGAGGGACAGGTGACAGCAGGGATAATTAGGAACAGATGAAACGCATAAGGGAGGGAGAGACCATCACAAAGGTGGGAAAACCAGACATGACAAATGGGGAGAGTGAACCTAAAAAATAAAACAGGAAACAGACTTTGTAAAGTTCGAGGACCGTAACAAAACGGTCACAAAATCCTATTATACTGCAGGTTGTACAATCCTCCCACAGCAGACTAGAGACCTCCAGCAATGTTGCAGTCAATGACCACTTAACCGAAACAGATTCTTGAACAGGACTGAGACCAACTCAAGCCAGTGTGAGACCGTATCAAGACCAAGACTAGACCAATGCCAGTCCAACACTGACATACGTATGATAAAATGTGGAACATGCAAACCATTGGCAGTCCTCAAATTGATCTGAAAAATCCACATTCCCATAAAATCTTCTTTTTTTATGAGCAATCACAGTAATGATGTTAACAAGTGTAGTGATATCCCAGCAGTTGTGGTCCTAACCGGTCTTGAAATAAAAGTCAGAGTTGATGCTGATGGTTTATTCTGAAACAAGACCAAAACCTTCAAAGAGTGGTCTGGATACCGGTCTCCAGACCAAGACTGATCTCGAGTACCACATCACTTGAGGACAGCACTCGCTGGTTGACGGCTGATATCTAATAAAAATGTTTATCAGTTGGAGAAATGAGCAAATCTGAACAAACATTTGTTGTAACCCTCCAGGTTGGGAAAAGTGTGCATGTGTGCATACAGGAGAGCGGGGGTTGATGGTGGTGCTATCTGGTATGTGATTATGTCCTTGATGTACGAGGCGGCGAGATGCGGCTCACAGTGAAGTGAAATGATAGTCCTTCAACTTGTCTCTGGAGAGACGCCTTCCAGGATTCAAGACTCCACTCAGCTCTCCACCACCTGCCTCCACTCACACAGTAATCACACACACACACACACACTTTACCATAAAGGAAATGGACACTCAGTCATGTCAACATACTTAATGCCAGCATTATTGTTTAGACATGCCTAATAATCTCACACATAAATGTGGATTCATATAGCCCACACACTAGTCTTGTGAGGACTGTCATTGACCACATGTGTCACAGTCTGGCACTGTGTCCAGATCCACTCAGACTTTATGTTTTCTTGGTTGGAGGTTTTATGTTTGCTGTGTGTTTTCTTCCTGTGTTCCTGCACTGCCTTTGCCTCCTTTGCTCATCGACACACCTCCTCTGAATCAGCCTCGTTAGTCATTCCCCGCTCCCTCAGTCATTTGCTGCCAATCAGCTCATTCCACTCACCTGAGCTTCTCCCCCCATCTGCTCTTCTTCCACTCATCAGATTAGCTTGTAGTTATGTCCTGGTTTTCTATTCAGTCCTTGTTGGACCCTTTGTTTTGTTATGTGATGGTGGGTTCTGTCTTGCCTGCACTAAAGCTTGAATTAAAGTTATTTCTGGTGTTTTTGGGTCCACCCGCTCAACTCTTTATGACAGCATGTTATTGTTCAGGCCCGGTCATTCCAGCATTTCAAACGAACGAAGATGTTAATATTTGCATTACCTGATTTGACATTGGAAAGGTGTGGAGGCAGGGGATTTACTAAGCTGTTCGACCATCTGACAATGAGTTCACTCACTACCGTTGTGAATGCCAATTTTGTTAGAGACTAAACCTTAAGGAACACACATACTTTTTTTCAAAAAGACTGATGAAAGACATGCTGAATGAGAGATTACATTCAGGTACAGAAGTGAAGTTGAACGAAGGCTAGTTTGGCGAGACTTCAGGACTTTGGTGACTGACTAGCATGGATGTTCCCAGCTGGCTAGAATGTCAGCTGCAATAGTTCACTGCCACTAGTTTGGTGACTAAGTCACCAAACCTCTAGAACCTCCTATTTCACAAAGACCAATACACTTTGCTTTGCCACTTTGTGGTTTGACTGGACTTTTACTCTACGCCTCATAGACGTGTAACAAAGGGATTCAAGGTAAAAATCATCCATCTTCCCTGTAATGATCAGGCAGCTGTTTTCTTTTTCCTGTCTCTGCCAAATCCATCCAAACTCTGACGCCCTTCACCAGATGTGGAAGAGGGACAGTTGAGGAGACTCGAGATGTATTATCATGAGCTGCCGGGCTGCAGGTGCTACCCAGGGACTGATGTAGCTACAGGATGTGATAATTAGCCTTGATGAAGGCTCCCCAGGCTAATTTTGTATCTCCTTCCATCCTCTCGTTTGTTCCAACACATTTCACTCTCTGTCTCTTCTCCCTCCGTCTTGAGTCTACTTACTTTCCTCTCACACTATTTGAGCTCTCCTTCTTTCTGGTTTCTGGCCCTTTTCTCTCTAGCTTCCGAAAGTATTTCACCAATTTCCTTCTCCCTATTTTCTGTTTCAGTCTTCTGGCTCCTCTCCCCTTTCAGTCCTTCAATTTCCTTCAGAGTTTCAGGCTGTCATTAATAGTTTAGACCTCCTGTCACACTCTGGCCATTTTATTGATTTGCTCTTTTTTTCTGCTTTTATTCCGTCTACTTGAACTATCCCTCAGTGCATTTGCTTTGCTGCCTTGGCTGACACATCTAATTACTGTCTCAATGCTGATCAAAGTTAATTATTGAACTTTTCAATGACAGAAATGCTATTGCATCTGTAAATTAAAAGGTAAGTCACTGAAAATGGTGTTAGTTGTCTTCTTATTTCAGACTGATTCACGATTTCAGTCGAGGCTTGTGTATTTCATTGGACAACAATAAATATCCTGTGGTTTTGATGCAATTAAAAAAGTGAGTCAGTTGAGTCACTGTTGGTTGGGGCTGAAGACTACAAGTTTGACAATGAAAAAAAAACTGGGGGTGTGGATATAGAAAGACGTGATTCCCAGATCTCTGGAGTCGGCTCCTCATCTCTGCTTGAGACAAGAACTGACGCCGGAGAAAGCATGGGATAAAAAAATATTTCAATACGTCTGGATTCTGCTACATCGATTTCTAAATCACTGTTACCAGTATTCATGTGTTTGCAAGGAAGTGGGTAATAACACCAAGTTCTTACATGTGCCCAGTGGTGTGGTATTGACAACTTGATTTGATGATTTTTTTCGTGTCGTTCATTTGTGATGTGAAACTCGTCGGCCACGTTAGGCAGTAAATGTTGGTTCTCTTGTACACTCACTGTAGCTATCCTCATTGCAACATACATCCAATGCATCTTTTTAACCATGGCGGCGTACTTAAACCGTCAGTTTACTCATTTACGGCCACGTCTGCTGCCACAGTGCTAACCTGATGTGCTGACAGCTGCTATTGCTGCGTCTGCTGCTGTATAGCATTCAGGGATGTCAGTTTTGTTTCACTTTACTTATGACAGCCTTACTCCCATTAACTAGTAACTAACTGATTCATGTTTAGGAAAAAAACGCAAAGAATGACGTGAACTTCAAGAGGCGCTTTCCTTTTGTTCTGACGCTCCATTGACTCAATGAGCATTGGCGCCGCACTACAGACCCTCATACAGTTAGTAAACAATGATGACTTAAGTGTGCCCACGCAGTTTGGCAGTGGAAGTACGGCGGAGTGCAACAGCTTGTCAAGGGCTTTAACCACCAGAGATCATGAAACAAATTGACCTCCCAGATCTGTGTGCCATTTGTGAGTCGGCCAACAGCCCAATATTTGGTGGCCAGATATACACATGTCTTTGGAGGAGAAACCAAGCCTGTAACGTTACACCAGAGAGCATACAGATATGTTATCTGTGGTCATGTACAGAATGTCAAATACCATGACATAGACTATGACATAGACTATATCCGCAGTGCTGGGCCCGGTGTGTGTGCCAACCAACTAGAAACATACACATTCACTCACTCACTCACTCACTCCGAGCTGGTGCTGCAGAGCTCGTCTGAACAGCTCTTTTGGTTAACATGGGTAGTGAAGCTTCCGGTTAAATTAACATATAAATCAACCGATAGACCGAAATGCTTAACTGGTCAAAACATTCTCGGTTTGTTGACATCCCATTACAGCCATGCCACCTCCACCCCAACATCCACTTGAGTCTACATTCTCCGTGTGAGGAATTGTATTATTGTCACTCAGTTTCCTTGTGGGGAGTGAATCTGTACATATTCTATATGCACATAATAATCTGTTCCTGACTGCCTTACTTTGCAATGCCATACAACTTAAGGCTGCCTATACTTCGGTGCAAATTTACTGCAGTGCAAAATAGACCAAAGGAGTTTTCACTCATTTTTTATATATTTTTATGATGAAATGCACAGTAATGTATAACAAATTATTTGCAGTGGTCTCTTTGAATCAAATGGCACTTTTTAAAGACCGGTTGTCTACATTATGGATTTGTTTAGCAAAATCTCATTTTCAACACATTTGACTTTACCTTCATATTACCTTGATTTACAACAGTTATGCTTTGGGTTTTGTACTTGATGTCCCAAAAATCCCCTCCTTCTGAGTAAAGTGTTTTATATGAGAGAAGGATAAAAGAGAAGATATGAAAAGAAGCACAGATGGTGCGACCTGGAGGTTAGGGTTCCTCTGACAGACTTCAGACATTTGCTCGCTGAATTTCTCTCTGCTGGTTTGGAATATGACAGGAACCAGATGCAGTGCAAGGCTGAGCTTTCCAAAGGCTGACAGGAGACCTGCTTAATATGACCTTTTATAATAAATCATACATTGGCTGTAGTTTATTTCTCACTACTGGAGGTCCGCCCTAAACAAAGCCAGTGGTCAGGTGAGGTTATTTCTTTATGATGTGTCTGCCCATCATTTCAGTCCGTAAAAACCTGCAATAAAGCAACCTTCACCTTGATGAAATTAACTGCCGGCTTTCAGTGGAGACATTTACTCTCCCTATGGTCTGAACTCGGTTTTAGAGGCTTTTCTATCCTGACAATAGCTTTATTCTAGACATAACATCTAATACCTTTGGGTAAGGAAATGCCCAAATTCACTTATATCAAACAATAACAGGAAATTAACCAGCAGCTTAAAAAACTTTTCACCGAAAATATCATACTTTTCCCATTAATCCAATTCAATACTTGTTCCCAGGTTTTTTCAAATGGCCTTAAGCATTTTTATTCATGTAATTGTTTCATTAAGAGATCAAATATGATGTTGTATTCACATGACAGGGAGTCTCTTGGTGTTATGACAGAAGGTTCCGATGCATGAAGGCAGCATAGCTGTGGTTTAATATGCATGCAGTGTGCTCTCTCTGAAGGTCCAGTGCAGCACAGACATGTTTTTATCTGACACCAGCAACACACTCAGCCTCTTGTTTTTTTGCCTGTTATCACACATGCACTCATGCACAAACACACACACACACACACACACACACACACACACACACACACACCGAGCCTCCTGTCCCCGCTGCTTCTTCCTCGTCCTCCTCTCTCTCATCTCTGTGCACTCGTACCGTGGGTCAGGATACACAAAGACAGAGAGTGAGCAGTGGCAGACACATATACAAAGTAAATTGTTGTCTGGTCTATTGTCTCTCTGAACATCATGGGAGCTGTGTGGCACTTTCTGTGCCAGATGCTTGCTTCCATCTTTTAGTCACAACTGTTGTTTATGTGGAGGATAAAAACAATCCACACACTCACCTGTGCTTGAAATAAATACTGGAATTTTCTTTAATAGAAGACATTAAAATTGATACCCAGATTTTGGCAACAATCACAGATAAAAACACCCACTGTACAGTAAATGTGACTCCACAAATAGTCATTGACATTAGAGGTGCTAACAGATACACAGTCAACTCACAGCAGTGAAAAGATACACAAGATTTGTTTTTCTTTCTTCTTTTCAAATAGCGAAAGCATGATGGAAGTCTTGGAGAAACGGAGCCTTTAAAAATGCTGTCTCAACCTACATTTCTTTCAGGAATAAGTTAGAATGACAGAAACAAGCAAAACAGATACAACACAATCAAACTCAGACTAGCAAACATGGCTGTCTCTGATAACTACTCGGTGTAGGTTTCAGATTCATATTTCTCACCCATGTACAGTATTCAGTCACCTATATGATCAGAAATGTATCATTTTTCACTTACTGCACAGTAGTATAGCTCTATACCCCTGCACATTGGACTTCAAATGAGAGTTTAAGTGCTGACTTTCAGCTTTAAGAGTATTTGAGGGATTAAAAGAAAATCTTGGGGGAACAGTGGGAGTTGTAGCCCTGTACCCTTGGGGGTTAGGCATTCGAAAGGCTACAAGTTCTACACGGTGGTTTGGATGTCAATGTAGTCTGAAATTAAAGCTGAGAGTCAGCATTTTAAAGGATACGGCTGCGATTAGATTTTTCTCATTGTCATCAAATCTCACAAAGACCGAAATCAACAATGCATTAACCCTTCTTGCAATACTTTCTGACTTCTCTAGAGTCGGTCAGCCCGGAGCCTTTTTATTTCGACTGAAGACATAAATCTTTCAAAAACATTTGGTTTCATTTTTTAAAAAGGCTTTACTGAAACAGTTGGGCACTGTAGCTTTAAACCAACGTTATTCAAGCAGGACTAAATAGTCAATGATAATCAACTGCAGATTAAGACAAACTTGGCGCTCTATTGAGTATTTACAACCCAGTCGCCAGAATAAAATTCTGGCATTGTACGTTTCTGCAAACTATGGATACATTGAATCGCAATGTTACTGAACCAAAAATGTTTAACATCCTCATTTCTACATATACTTGTAAATCAACGTTTTAATCGTTGTGCTTTTCGTGCTTCAAGACTGCATTCTTAATTAAGGTTTAGGCAACAAAACTGCTTCCATAGCTTTAGTAAAAGTTCATGTTTTGCGTTAAAATAAGTACATTACTTTTGGTTTCACACAGCACACCTGTTGTTTGACCCCTCCATGCACCAGCCCACCCCTCCTTCCCAGGCGGACTCACGCGGACTATGACTAGAAATGGATTAGTGATAATAAAAAACATACCCAATCCGTGAGCAAATACTTTCCTTTGTTAGTAATTGACAATGCAGTTTCATGATATGGGAACATAGTGGGGGGCATTGTCATACAACAAAGCATACAGGAACAATTCTGGGCTGATAGGTGATTTTGGATCTGTGGTCACATTCAATATTGAGGGATTATATAACCCATGTGTTAAACACATTTTTCTGAGCACCACAAGCACCAAAAAGATTATTTGTATTATAAGATTTTGATCCATTAGGCATAATTGGAAACGTCTTGTATCTTGTATAACAAGAACATGATTTCAGGCTGAATGAATAAAAAAATTCAGAGTCTGCTATCAGGCGAGGGATTTGTTAACAATAAGAACAATATAGAATATTGCCAGCCTCATCCTTTAACTTAAAGTCTTAGTTGAATGCACAGGAGTAGGCAAAACAAAACTGTCAGGGCATTTAATTTAAGACCCGACTCTCAACCTTCTGATTACATTTAGGACATAAATATCAATAAAGGTTCTGTAAAAGCAATGTTATTTAGCTTTCAGACACAGCACGTTGAGAGAGAGGTATACGTCCATTTGTTTTGGAACAGGCACTAGTACTGTAAGAAGATGTCTCTACATGGCACACACTCCCATAGGTTAATTCATTTTACAACACAATACAGATACAGATATTTCTATATCATGATTTAAGACAAGTTCTCCTTAAAGTTCATAATCAAAACATCACATTCAAAAATGTAGTAGATTCACAGAAGAGACCACTGAAAAGGTTGTAATTTGTGCAAGACGAGGAAAGTATTTTCACAAAGCAACAATACTGAGCAATCTTTACATTGATTATATATTGCAGAGGCTGTTCTTCGCTGCAGTTTAGTGGGTTTATACTGGCAGGGTGCAGTTCTTTTGACCCCGCAAAGAGAATTTCTCCTAATATACTAACACATATGACGCTATTTACTCTGGCTATAAAGCATCACCCATATGTGTACATAATCTTATAATTAACATTTATTTTCTCAATGAAGAGCACATGTGTGAGTAATACATCAGTGAATGTAAGGACACTACCTATGTTTGTGCGTGGTACTCTCAAAACTACTCAGGTCACTGTAACAAATAAGTGCACTAATCTTTTCTCTCCATCTCATGCACACAAACGCATACGCTTCAGCACGCACCCACGGCCCTGATGTGGTAATCTGTATATATTTCCCCCCATTTAATAACGAGACTCACAAATATATGGGCATGCGCCTGTGTGCGAGGTACGCTTCTGCGTGTTCGGCTGGTTGCCCTCTTCACTTCTATGCGGTAATTAGCATGATTGGAGAGCGAGGAATGGATCGAAACACAGGAAGAGATGGTGCTGATGAGGCTATTCACCCCGCTGTGTAGCCTGCCTGGCGCCTCTCCTCAGCAACAAGCTGGCATCTTTTGTCTCCATCGCTCCAGCTCTCACCAGCCACGGCTGTGTGTGTGTGTGTGTGTGTGTGTGTGTGTGTGTGTGTGTTTGAGAGGCAGAGAGAGGGAGCCAGCCGTATGCTCATTTGAAGAGCACTCAAACAAAGTTGATTACACATTCATTAAAGCCACAGGTTCTCGTTCGCTCTCTACTTGACCAGTCCAAGTGATGGTAGGATGAGGGGACGTACTCTGCATTCAGGACACAGGGGGTTGGATTATTCATGGATTGCTGGCTATGATTAGGGTACTGTGGTCAAATGAAAAATAAATGAATAAAAAGACAATGAGGTGATATAAAAGTCTTTTGGAGTCTAAGTTCACTCTACTTCTATATTCCTCTCACTAACTCAGCCAGCTGACGCTACATTATAATGGATACCACGAATATGTTGTGTCATATTATGTCTGTCATCTGCCCCTGTAATTAAATTTGACAGGCTTCGTTGAGATTTAAATTCAATATGATATTTTAACATTGCACTGACAAATCACATCAAGATTAATTTCACTTTGCAAGGTTGGTTTGTGTGACTGAATCACATCCTCTGCCTTTGGGTTAAAAAAAGGAAAGTGGTGCTCTACACTTACAGTAAACACACACACACACACACACACACATACCCAAACATATTTGTTTCACTATCCTTGTGAGGATAGTGATACAAATATGAGCTAATTTACATGCAGACAAGGAACATGTTATCCAACTCACTGACATCATCCAATCAGGGCAGGAGGCATCAAGGGTGCAGGTCTTGTTCATAATGTAATCGAATAACTATGTTCTAATAACATCAAGGGCACTGCTCTTGTTCTCTCCCAGCTGACTCTCTTTGTGGCTCTGTGGTTGAATTGTAATGATCCTGAGAAGGTCGGCTGCCTTTGCAGATGCTCATTAAGATATACAATATCATTTTAGGCTGATTTGCATCTTTGGATGCTTCTGCCCGAAGAAGAACAACAGAGGAAAGCTATTGCTTGAAGGTCAAGTCATAGTGTGTCACTGCTGTTGCCAGGAGAAGCTACAGGTTCTCTTTTCCACGTTTTTAAATACATGAAAATACCCTGTGGTTATTTCATAAAGAGATTTATGTATTTTTTATATACTTATACTTAATTATGTACTGAAATCAAGTTTTTATGGGCTTTAAACCACCAGTATCCTACTAATCCACCGAGATGATGTGATGCTGCTAACAATAAAGTACCCAGGCTGTATATAACAGAAAGAACCAGAGTCTCTGTGTTCACTTGCTAAACACAGTAATATATTTGGTTGATGATACGTCATTAAATAGCATCTAATGATGAAATGATATAATCATTCATCATTCAAGAATCATCAGGGCAAACCCATTATCCTACTATGTGTATTATAATTGCAGTGAAAGTTCTTATTCCCCAAAACTTCTTCCCTTCAAATAGGAAGTCCCACACTATCACTCAACATGGTGTATGTTAAATTGTTGGCATGCCGCATCGAAGCCAGAGATCTATGCTCTTAATGTTCTCATCACTGAACTGATGACCCAAAAGCTCTGTAGGACGTCTCACTTTCATATTCTAGCCTCTGTGAAAAAGTGGAATGTCATGTTGATGACAAGGCGTTTCTTTTAATGCCGTCTGTTCTATGTCCATTTTATTTTTGCTCTGAATGTGACCGCCTGTTGTCCCTGCACCATGTTTGTATTTAAGCGTTAGCTGTGTGTCCATGTCGCCGAGACAAACTTCTGTTAGTGTTATGCTTCATATAATGTTTCAATGATTCAAATACATTCGTGTTGCTTCTCATCTGCTGCTCAGTTTCATGTCAGCTGACACTGGAATGTATAACAACAGCTTTTGAGAATAGACCAGGAGTCATGAGGTGACTGTAGTGTGTGTGTGTGTGTGTGAGAATGTAGAATGATGGGTGACAACTCTCTGGTTGCGTGTGTATATCTATCTTTAAAAAAGGATTGAGTCAATATTTTTCAAAAACGTTTCAAGACAAATGTGACTTTTCATTTAAATACTTTGCAAAGAGGGTTGCACCAGCAAGGATAGATTTTTAAAAATGAATAAATCATGGTTAAGACTTTCAATCGTGTCGCAACAAACTTTAAAACTAGCTAATCTAAACCACAACGTTAGTTTTTACTCTAAATTCAGCTGCATCAGAACTTTAATCTCCAATTCAACATTTAATCCAGAATCAACTTTACACTTAAAGAGGTTTAACTTTTATGGCTGCCTTTGTCAGATGTATTGAGCAAAATAATCAAGTTCTGTGAAGAAAGTTATAGGACAGACTCAACTCAATTGAATTTCCTCCAGAATACCGGTTCACAAAGGAACCTGTTATTGAGCTGAACAGGAATATTGGACGAACAGGTACTCTCTTTGTGCTGTGGTCCATTTTTCATCCTCTATTTTTGGCATTATTTTTGGCAAACTTTGTAGCTTGTTCTGGTCAGCCGAAAGATATTGAATTGCATCAAAATATGTAAATCTTAAGGATTTAGTAATTAAACTCACTCCAGGATATTTGTACTATTCTGGCTTCCATTAAACTGTTACAAACTATGCATGGAACCATGAAGTGATTGTCATGATATGAGTTGAAACTAATGCAGTTATTTGCCACTGTAGTACAAAGACAAGCTTCATATGTTTTCACTAAAAACCTCACGTCAAGCTTACCAATTTTTACAGTAGTTATGTTTGTGTGTGTACCTATGTGTATGTGTGTATTTTCCACCATAGAAGGTTAAGACAGTATGTCCTATTGGGCTTCCGTAGGCCCAGTTACCTAACCAACCTTTTCCTGGACCCCTGCAGAGTGAGCGGCGTCTCTGCTACCCTCGCCCTTTTACAGACAATACGTTGCACAGCAAGGCACATCGCCTCACATTCGAGAGCTATGGCGAACAGGCTGCCTGTGCACATTCTAGGCTGCGACATCTACAAAGCCCTTTAAACCTGATACTAACATGCAACTCGTGTGAGTGGATGGACAGCATATAAAATATGAATATTTAAGAGAGGCGAAGATCTGATCACCTCAACTACGTGCAGAGGAGGTCAGACATGACTTTAGCCACATTACCAAACACAGAAATACCAAGAAAAAGCACACAAATGAAACAGGTGACAAGAAAATGCAATCCAGCCACATCACATTAAGTCACAGAGTGCATGTTACTGCCAGGTGGAAGGGTAGAGCAGCTAATGAGAGTTATATGAACATTTCCCAGTTTGAAAGTGTGGCCTTGTATTCAGATCATGAACCAGTGTCATGTGTCTTATAAAGGTGGAGCGAGCAACACAGACAGGGAGCTGAGGCAACACTTATTATATTAAACTGTATTGATTCTATGGGAAACTGGAACATTTCGTCTGCTCTCTATTGCAGATCGATCTCTAAGCTACACACCAGTGTTGCTCGGGTGCAGTGGTGTCACAGAAAACAAAATCTGGGGTTGAGGTGTGAATGCATCTTCAGCATTTGGAGCTCCTCTACGTTTCAGAGATGATGCTTTCAGTTGTTGAAGTCAATGTTTAGCTCGATGAAAGCTGAGCCAGGTGTTGCCTGCGTTTCAGGTGATTGCTGAACTTTTCAGCACGCCTGCAGGGGATCCTCCATTTCCTCCATTAGAGATGTAGCGGTCTCCACACCCCGTCTCCTCGCAGAGAAAACCTCTGTTAAAACAGAGGAGCCGTTGCGTTCACAGCATGCTGGTCTCATGTCATAGCTCCGCTCCAAAATAGACTATGCGAAGTCACACAGCATGTGTGACTGAGGATGTGTGAACCTTCACTCTGCTCTGAGAGAAGGCTGGTGTGACAAGCAGAGGCTCTGAAGATCGGAGGTGCTAGCTTATGCTTCAGTTTAGCCTTTGAACTGGAATGTGCTCATGTCATCAAAGTGCTCTTCATCACTTTTTTTTTTTGAGCAAACCTTTCTAATGGCAGTTGATCATTTACAGCGAGCAGCATGAGTCCTTTTTACAAGGGTGTTGTGGGTGACGACAGCAATCAGTGAACAGCAACTTGAGAGTCTCACTTGCAAACGACCTAACACGATGTTCCAGTGAAATCACTAGAAATGCATTCATCAAAAACTTCCCCACAGTCACTGGCAGACACACACTGTTCTTTTGCATGAACACACACACAACCAACTCACTCTCTCTCCCTGCTGTCTGGCAAAATGCCACCTTCGTGTGAAGTCTATTCCTGCAGGTTGTTACTCGAGTAGAAACTGGACGTCTCCGATACGGTTTTGGAGACGCTCCGGGACGATGACCCATTCGACGTGAGGTCCACGGAGGAGTTATGTGGTCCGGCTCCCACCACAGCCCCACCCGGCCGTGGAGCCGCTATTGCCTTGACCTTGGGCTGCTCCATGTCATCCCCAACCTGGAGAACAGTGGACACGGTGGTCTCCATCCGGCTGGCCTTGTAAACACTTGTCTGGGTCTGAAGGTAGCGAGTGGACTTGAGCTCCAGGCCTTCGTAAGAGCCTCGAGGGACACATGGGCAGAAGCGGAAAGCTTGTTTAAAACCAGCACGAAACCTGAGAAGCAAAGATGAGTCCTATTTAGTCTGCCAATAAAAAAACAGAATTACAGACAGTTTGACAAAGGACTGGCTGATACAGTGTAGGTCTCCAGTGGCTCATAGAGATGTAATGTAAAATAAGGTAAAGAGCAAAGACTGTGTAATTGTTTTGATTAACACTATATGTTGCATGTGATATTTAGTGACATTTATTCAAAGACTCATTTTACCAGCACTTGATGTTTAGCATGACATTAACCACAGAATGAAGAGATGATAGAAATAACTATGACTCAAGACGGGGGGAAAAGAAAAATGTCAATCGCTGAGAGCAGGAGAGAGATAAAAAGAGATTGCTTGAGAATGAGAGGAAAGGGCCATCATCACGCCTTAGAATATAAATCGACTGAGCCGATAGAGACAAAAGCCGGCCGTTATCTTAAACAGGATGATGACTAAACCTCAGCTCACTGCAGTCCAACCCATATATTTTCATTTTTTAAATTTGTTTCTCCGACAATACAGAGACAATTAACAGGTGGACGCAATGCGACACAGTGGGAGATGATTAATTAAAGCCAACAAGCAGAGTCGACCATCTGCCTTTATTTTTTACAAATGACGATTCATTCATCTAAATTCATTGACATTTTTGTTGACAGGCATTCCGCATATAGCGCCACATGTTGACAGTAAATTGTTGGTGCTCACAGTGGGATTCAGGCAGTTTCAGAGATTTTAAAGTTTATTCTAACTTCAGAGAGTTTCTTTCCAGAGAAAGCAGCCTCCCTACTGAGTTGTCAACTGCTTGTCACTAAGGCAGCAGTAGAGGATTTGGTATTGCTATGTGATGAGTGTACCTGAGTGTGTATGTGTGTGTGTGTGTGTGTGTGTGCGTGTGTGTGTGTGTGTGCGCATGTCACTAAGGGACACTATGATTGCTGCTGAACAGAACAAAACAGTTTTCCCTGCTGAAAAGTTGGGGAACAAAATTCTCACTGTATTTGATGATCTTTTAAATGTACTATATTGGGATTGTAATGAATAAATAGTGAGATGATTCAATTCATGAAGTTATGAATAGTGTAACGAAACAAGGGAGGAAATTAATTAGTAATAATACTTTAGCAATTATTTACATGTTCTGCAAGTACTCCAGTATTTAAATAATGACCCAAGTCTTAAATACCATCAACTACAACTTGAATAAAAATCAGTGCTTACCAACAGTGCTGTCATTTACAAGAGCTTCTACTTTGCTGCACTTTCATAAGAAAAGTAAAGTTAGTGATACTGAAACACGTTCTGCAGATGTTTAACACAACTCTTGTAAAGTACCCCATGCTTTATTCACTGCATTTAATTCTTACCTTTTGTCTATCATCAGGGTGGTGTCTTACAAATGAATGACGGCTATCCATGTGTATGAAGAGATGGAGGATATTCAGATTTATAGTTAGTGTATTACAAATGGAGATTGTTCTCCATTTCTAGATCTAAAGAGTATTTTGAAAAGTTGGTTCTAATGAATTATGCTTTGTATTTATGGACATATTTATATGTGTAACATCTGTGCAGGAAGTGTTGAGTTGTATTGACGACAGTTTTAAGCAACAGTCTTAAAAGATACAGAAACCATATTAGATGCTTTAATGTCATCTTGCCTGGATTACTGTAACAGCCTTTTTAGATGCCGAAATAGCAAAACTGTAGACCGACTTCAGACAGTACAGAACTCAGCTGTCAGGCTTCAACACATCACCCCAGGTTTAGCCTCTTTACACCGGCGTCCAGTACGTTTTGGAATAGTTTGCATGGTTCTTTTAGTTACTTACACAGGCCTTAATGGTCCGTGTCCTACATGCTTATCAAATCTTTCATCCCTGTACAACTATGCTCATGAGATCATCAGGCAGCGGCCTTCGATCTATTCCAGTCTCTCTGCTGAAGACTACAGGGGGCAGAGCTTCTGAGATAAGAGCCCCAAGGCACAGAAACACCCTGCAGAGGAAATAACGCAAGTTGAGTCAGTGGCTTCTTTTAAATCTACGATCTAAACATACTTTTATCTAACTGCCCTCCATGATTTCACCTGATTCTACTTTTTATTCTGTTTTGCTATTTTGATTTGAATGTTTTTGTTTTTTTTTAACTTATATTCTGTTTTGATGTGTTTTTTATTTGTTTTTATGTGGAGCACTTTGTTACTTAGTTTTCATAAGTGCTATATAAATAAAGATATTAACAGCAAACGTACAAATTAATGAATTAGTGAGAACAGTATAATATAAGCCAGGCTCAAATGGAGGCATAGTTCTCTCTGCAGTTGAGGTGAATGTTTTTGAGATTTTCCAGTAAAAGAGTAATATGATACATATTTATGTGTGTAGTTGCTGACTGACCTGTCGTTGAGGCAGCAGTAGATGATGGGGTTGTACATGGTGGAGCTCATAGCCAGCCACATGATAGCCAGGTAAACCTGCTGGATAAACCTTTCCTGCCATGTTTTTTCAAATATGGCAGGAAAGACCTGGTGCAGCAGGAAGAAGACGTGGTAGGGCAGCCAGCAGATGGCAAACGTACACACCACCACGATCATCATCTTCACCACCTGTTGGACACATGACAACAGCGTTTCGTCTTCATTTTTGTTTCCCTGTCCATTGTGGATTTCGGCAGTGTCCATGTACTCTTCAGACTAGATCAGAACGGATGAAGGGCCGGAGAGTTACAAGTTGGCCTCTCAAGTATTATATTATTTTTTTTATCGCAAAAAGCCTTTATGCTTTAAACAAATGTTGCAGGTTATCCAAACACCTCAGTACAATGATACTGTCATAAAAGATTCAACGGGATACCTGCTCTGTAAATAATTCAAAATACATATAAAACCTGTCCAGGAAAACCATCAAACACAACAAAGTTACAGCAGTTTTGGGATGAGGCATGCTGCACTGCATTGATTGTCTCCCCTGTGGACTTCTCTCCTTCTCCTTTCTGTAACGAGCCTCTCTGTTGCCTCCACAAGTGGCAACAAATCCGTCAGTCCAGGAAAAGCTTTGAACTCTCTGTCCGTCAAAATGGAAATCTAATACTCACGGGCACATCATTTGCGATGTCAATAACAGACAGTGCTTACTGGCAATGAATTGAAAATAATGTACATGGACAGCCATAAAAGATCTGAGAGGCTGCCTCATTAGGAGGTGGACTGGTGTCCTGCACATGTAACATGATCAAGGGATTTCTACAATCGCAAAGGAAGTCTGGAAAGTGCGAGTTATTTTATTTGAAAGACTGTTAAAAGACTGAGATTTCTGCCCACCACAGCTGCTGATAAACCAATCATAAATGTTCTTTCTCCAATGTACAAGTCTCCATCATGTGGTTGTATGGCCGGTAGGAGAGAAGAATACTAGGAGTCTACAGCCATGCAGACTATGTGAGGCTGTTGGCATAGTGATGCTTTGGCTGCTAACATCAGCATGCTAACAAGCACACGGTGAACAAGCTAACATAGTGGTGTTAAGCAGATATGTTTACCATGTTCACCTTCTTAGCATAAGCATGTTTAGCATGCAAGCATACTACACAGAATACAGCAAAGGGTGATGGGAATGTATTGCAGCTTTTTGTTCATAGAAATTAAACTTTTGGCCTGATGATAGTGGGAAATGAAAAAAGAGAGGATCTCCAAAATTATAATATAATTCATCCTGAGGGGGACATGATGGTTTGTACCAAATTACATGACAATCCGTCCAATAGTTGTTGAGATATTTCACTCAAAGCCACAAATGTCAACCCCATCACCAAAATCACTAGGATACATCCTCTGGGGAACATGAATGTCTGTACAAAAATGAATTGCAATCCATTCAATAGTTATATTAGATGGATTTGATATCTCATTCTGGAACAAATGCATACCAACTAGCCGACCCACTTTGCCATCCATAGAACTATGCTGCTAGCTTGGCTAAATTAATCAAAGCCATAAATTAAAGGAGCGATCCAAAATACAGAAAACTAAAATGAAACAGAATGAAATAAGATACAATGCTTCAAAAATATCTTTCAAACTATATTCACGGACTGACCTGCGGGGTCTGATCTCATCAGTGCAGAAACACATGTGTGAGATTGTCATTTTATTTTCTAGGGTGAGAAAAGCATGTCTCTGCAAGTGTCTTGATTGGAAGAGTATTCTATCAGGAGTAACAACACTGAAACTGTGAACACACCTGATAGGCATGGGCCATGAAAGATGACCAAAAACAGAAGATCAAGAGACCGTGGTGGGCTGAAAAGACAACAGGTAGGCTGGAAAACCAGCAAAGAAGAGAGGATGAAAGAAGAGAGGGCTGTGTTTCAGGGTCATGGTGCTGTGATGATAATTCCATCACTGGAAAAATACAGGCAGACATCGACATTGCAGCCATGTCCTGTTCAGCGCTGCAGTGTACAAAAGTGGATATGATGTGGTTGGATTAATCTTATTAAACTAGTTTGTAATCCAAATACTGTGGCGGGTTACCTTGCGCTTGGCGATAAGCTGCTCCTTGTAGCGGTCAGAAGAGTCTCCGGGGATTTCGCTGGCCCAGAGAGTCAGTCCCACCACCAGATAAGCACAACCCATCACCAGCAGTGGAAGAAAATAGATCAGGATGGCCACGCACACATAGTACCTACAACAAGACATACATCCCATATCATAATTATATCAAATGCATATTTTTTGACTAAAGTACAGAGAGACTCAAGTCACCGTTACCGTGAATATAGTCCTAAAATGACACTTGAATAGAGCACCAGGCAATTAAATATGTTCCAATACCATTTCTTACATCCAGATACCGATTACGATTCCTGAACTATAGTGTGTCGCCCGATATCGGGTATTGATCCTTTACCAGTGTGTTGTAAACAAAAACTAAATACATTTTTAGAAGATTAGATTTGAACCCATCATGATGGTTTTAGTTTAAATTGTCCTTCCTCCAATACTCTTTTTTTTTTTTTTTAATAGCGCTTGAAGGCATCCTAATGTAACTCAATGCATCCTCCGTTAATGTTAGCTGTTAGTTCTGACATTTAGCCAAGCAGGACTGCTGCCCACCGGCTGCTAACAGATAACGTTAACTAGCTGTCCCTATGCCGATTTTAACAGAGATTTGTTGTTCACAATGTAGCATTATCAAATACAAAATAGGGTGTACAAGAGTGTTTAACCACAGGTGCATAGTACTAGTTTGCACATGTGCATTACAATTCAGGAAGGATGTAAGAATTGAGTAGAAAGTGAGCCTAAATGAGCTAATAAATGGTATAACTTGACAAGTAGTGCACAGGGAACTTAACAGCTGCATGCTCCTCGAGAAATGATGCTGAGATGACACTGACCAAAACAGGTGCATTAGCTTAACTAAAATGTGCTAATTGGTCTGAAGAGCTTAGGGGAACTGCAGTCAGGTGATAATTATCTGTAGGTTGTCACTACGAGTGACCCCTTTCACATCACAAGTAGTTCTTTCATCCATCTTTAATATAAAAATATTTGTTATAGAGCTTTAAGAAAGGGTATGCTGATATTGCGAATCCCAAAGATAAGTATCAAGGACACTGGTATCACCAGACAAAGGATTCAATAACAAGACCTGATACACAGAGAGGTTTCAATAAAAGGTCTTTCCTTGATGGCAGGGTCTGATACACAGATAAGCTTTCCAAAAAAAAAAAAAAAGCTACCAAATGTATCCAAAAAAATAGGCAAATGTCAGTCAAAAGATACTGAAGAATGATTAAATAAACACTAGGAAATAAATAAGGAACTAGAAAATGCATTTCCTGCTGAAAATGCGTTGGAATGCTGAAAGCTGAAATTAATTGTAAAAACATTGCTGAAAATTAAGAAATGGGAGACAACCCGTCTGGAAAATGTTGAAGCTCGAAAGCATTTAAACTGCACTGCTGAAAACCCTTCTAGTTGAAATGTCTAACTATGGTGTCTGTAGCTGAAAGTATGAGGAAGAAGAAGGCTTTGAAAGTTGAAGAAGTAACAGAAGAAACAGGATTTGAAGATTTTCTCCATAGAAATCCCATTAAAAAAAAATTGCAAATACCTTAATATTTCAAAGAATTTAAAGATTACAAATATGAAGTCATATCACCCTTCTCCTAAAAGAGCTGAACATTTTGATATTCAAACGGTTTCTGTGGCTTAAAAAACATCAGCAGTAGTGATATTTGTAGTAGTAGTACTAGAAGTTGTAGTTGTAGTAGAAGTATCATTAGTAGTAGAAGTATTAGTATTTAGAAGAAGCAGTAGAAGTAGTATCAGTAGTAGTAGTAATAGCTGTAGTAGTGGTTGTAGTATTTAATATAGTAGAAGTAGTAGTAATAGTAATGGCAGTATTTGAAGTAGCAGTAGTAGTAGTACTAGTAGCAGTCGTACTAATAGCTGTAGTAGTATTAGTACTGGTAGTAGCATGAATAGCAGTAGTAGTAGTAGCAGTTGTAGTATAAGTGGTAGTAATAGCAGTAGTGGTAGTAATAATATTGATGGTAGCAGTAATAGCAGTAGTAATAGTAGCGAGAGAGAGAGAGAGAGAGAGAGAGAGAGAGGTATGTGTCTGTGAGTCTGTGTTTATCAACATTACTAATTAGCTTAATCAGAAACACCTGTGTCCTTGCAGCCTTTTCATGGAGATAAAACAGGGAAACACCTCTCAAACAAATCCTCAAAACTCCCATAACCGTAGCTCCTATTGCTCCGATATTAATAAATGAGAGGAAGGAAGAGTTGAAGAACAGATCCTGTAAAGATTGTGTCTGTAGTGTAAAAAATGTGGCTTAACTGGCGATCTAGAAATGGGGTACCGTGTTCTGTGGAAGATGTTTTTGAAGCAAAATTTAACATTGGTCTCTATGGAGCAGAAAGTTGGTTTTCCTCTCAATTACAGGCTTCTGTGCCAAATGTGTAAATCTGTGGGATTCCACAGTCATTTGTCTATGACAAGGACAAGATTAGCTACTTTTAAATCTATAAATTATTCATGAAGAGTGAAGATTGTGGACTCAGTGGCAAAACACAAATGTTTTTTTCACAAGAATCTCAAGCTGCTCTTCACTCTAGCGGTGACATAACACACTCTAAGCTGCGCAATACACACCCATTATAAAGTCAGAAAAGGACTGGAAAAATCATAAAAGTTTAAAAGATATCAAAAAGCTGAATTATGCGGCAATAGCTCAAGGTTTTTTCAACATTTTAAAGTTGAAATGGTGTCTGTAGCTGAAAGTATGAGGAAATAGAAGGATTTCAAAGTTGAAAAAGTTTAAGAGGATTTGAAAATATTCTCCATAGACATCCCTTTCAAAAAAAAAGCTTAATAATTCAAAAAGCATAAGAGATAGAAATATGAAGAGATATAGCACACACTCCTTAAAGAGCTGAACATTTTGATAGTTGAACGGTTTCTGTAGCTTAAAAATTAAGAAGAGGAAGAGGTTTAATTGTTAAACAGCATTCCAACAATTAAAACAGATACGAGACAATTAAAACAAATACGAGACAATTAAAACAGATACGAGACAATTAAAACAAATACGAGACAATTAAAACAGATACGAGAAACTGGCACTGACGAGAGGAGCAATGAAACGAGGGTGATAACGAGGGACAGGTGACAGCAGAGCTAATGAGGGACAGGTGAAAACAATCAGACAGTCACAAAAGCTAGAAACACACAAGGGCAGAAAGTAAAGAATCTGAAACAAGAAAGGTGAGTATACCAAAATAAAACATTAAATGATAACTGTAAATTAGGAAAACATAAAGTAAGAGCAGAGCTGGACATGACAGTAAGTCCTTAGGGCAATGCCCAACATTCAGTTTGTTTATTTTAATGACGTTCCAGTGGGAGTTAACAGAAGGCTTATAAATTATTTTTTTTAATACCTGCCAATTCCCCTTATCTCTGAAGCACTAATGCATCAAGTTTGAAAGCAAAAAGTTACTAATTCAAGTCAAGGGTGGAATCAATCATCCTTAGTGTGTTTGCTAAAGGACAGATAGATAGTTTTGCTTTGTGACATGATTAAAGATGTGTGGGGTATCAATTCGACTCCCGCTCCAAGAACTGTCCAATGAATTTAAACCCTTGATGAAGTACTTAAATATGACAGTTTCAGTATTTTGCTAATGATTTGGTAATCTAAGACTGACACACCATTTGATCCTGTTGAATCCCTGTCCAGTGTGTGTGCAGGTTAATAGAGGTGTTGTTGTCTGTTTATATGCATGTGTGTGTGCATATTAATGTCCGTTAAAATGTGGCAAATTGTATCACATCAGTATTTTAACCTTGTTCAGAGACGGAAGACCCCCTGACTCCAGCATCCACAGAGGGACAATCAGTTTTCCCCTCTGCGGACGCTGCAGATGAGATTCACGGGCCATTTTCTTGGCAATTATCTACAATTATGTTAATTCCGTTTAATACCTGGGAACTTTAATCAGACAAATAACCACACACTGAGAAACACATACATACAGATACACTGCAAATAAGATATGTTACCTGCTCAAGGGAGAACATAGTGTAGATATCAGAGTAATATCTAATGTCAGAGTTTTGAGCGCTCCGTCATGTTAAGTCTTTACCTTAAAGACTTTTGATATTTCGATTTTGGAAGACACTAGTCTCACATGTCAAACCAAGCAGTACACTTTTAAAATAAATCATTCAATGCAACGAAAGCCAAAGCTAAAGTAAGGAGGAGGTCTACAATAGTTTTGGATTACTATCTGTTTGTGCTGATGAAGTTACAATAAACAGTGTGACAAAATAATACCATGGATCAATTTTCAGAAAGAAAATCAACAAACAATATAGCTCTTAAGCCCTCTCAGTGGGAAAGGACCAGTATTTTTGTTTTTTAAATATGCTTGCACTCAACACAATCTTTTCTTCTTTCATCCAAATCCAATTGATCTTAAGTGCTTATTAGATGGGACTCTAGGAAGGCTTTGTTTGTCAGCTGAAGGGAAGTTCTCTACAGTCAAAGTGTTGTGTTAGAGAGATATCCTGTATGCAAATTGGTCATTAACATTATAGATTTTTGGAGGTTTGGTTTATTGTAAATTTGCCCAGTCCACATTAGACTTTAGTCCATACAGGACATAAAAAATAGCACTGCAGAACTGCGAGATCTTGACCGTTACAGGTGTTTGCAATGACTTTTCCTGATTGCTCAGGTCAACGTATCCTCATACATCGGTTCTATGATGTTTTACGAAAAGTTCTACCTCATCTTTCTTACGTTCTCCTACAACACGTGTCAACAAACTTCTTGCACCGATTATTTCTTGACGACTGTGCTGTACCACTTTCTGGTGTGACCAGGTCTTAACATGTGCAATGACACGGATGCTGCGTTCCAGACAACTCTGAACTCTAATATGTCCGACCTCCTATGAGAAAACGTACAATGGAACGCCACTCAAAGTCAGAATTCCTATGAATTTGGGCAAATTCATTGACCGCGACTTCACGAACAAGCCTTCGTCTGACGTCACACAACAGTAGAAGTGCATGTTGTAAATGGTAAACCATCAACTAAAAGGTAATTTAAAGTATATTTGTCTGTATTTAATGAAAATAATTAATAGCTATCACATATGTTTTAGGAGCCAAGTCTACTACCGTAAGCGACTGAGGTGTCTTTCCCAGGAGAGACCTGGTTGTAAGCCTAGGTTACCATACGTTACCTGTTGATATACGTGGTGTTAAGTAGAACATCTACAGACTCGTTCTTCTTTGTAGAATGAGAGTCCTTTTATGTTGCTTCGTCGTGCATGAACGTAAACCAATCAAACACACCATTTGGAGAAGGACAACAAAAACCGTTACCGCAGCAGCAGTCCAAACCCTTTGCCCTTCCTGCGTCAAACAGCTGACGAAAACTGGGATTTCTTTACCTAAATACCTGAACCCAGGATATTAGTACAGCGCTACTCAATGTATGCACAGAGAACAACAGTTAATAACAGTTTTTTGGCTCTGGAATAGAATGTACTATATGTTCTGCAAATTGATGTCAAAATGTCTTCTCTGCACAAAAAATAGACTGTAAAACATTAAACATGCCAAATAATGGGGAGACTGCACTGTAGAGAGTTAAATTCCGTGTCCACTAGCTTTCGTGTTCAGCAATGTTTTTTTGTTAACGTTTGGTGTCTTGCACCTGGAATGCTTGGAAGTCAAAAGTTGGAAATTTCAACCAGCAAAAGTCCGACCTCCGAATTGTCTGGTACGCAGCATAATAACAGAGTGAGAGAGATGTAACAGTCTGTTCACACCCACACATTCTTGAGAAGAGGACTAATCAGGGAAACAAAGTGAAACCACCTGTGTGGATGAACCAGGCTGTGCAGGAGCACGGATGATTACACATAAATGGAGAGTTTTTACGGTAATCGCATTACCATATACTCTACTGTTTCCACAGTTAGTATACAAGAAATCAAGAATACTTTTTACTCACAGAAAATTATACGATACATGCACCAATGAACATCAACTAAACTGTGGCTTTGGAATATTCCACTGTCTGTCTGACTCCACTGTTACACGTCACACAAAAAATATATCTCTATGTTTTTCTTGTACACCCTCATCTGCAATTAGCTTGAATGTTTTTTTCAGTTGTAGGCAGCGCCTCCATCTCCTTCGTGCATTACATTTCTGGGGGTACCGGTACATTATATGATTAATCTTGTCACATTTCCGCCACGTACTCAATCCTCTTAACATGCGTATGTAATTGGTACTCAGCTATGATCACGGTTGTGCATGTTGGCTTTCCGGCAGGGCTCAATGTTAATGTTATCAGTAACACCTGTTCTTTTCTCTCTTCACATGAGTGGAGAAGGGAAATGCAGTAAAAGCTAATCTTGTCTTTAATTAAACCAAGACGTCAAGCATTCTGCCACACCGGCAAAATGTGACGCTATTTAAAAGTATTAACTAAAGCCAACACACACAGCAGCAGGTCACACAAGGAGCTGATAACATTTAGCACAAGGCTGGGGAAAATCAATTCAGAAGAAAACGGAAGCTGCCGCAATCGAATTAGCAGACACGGGGTTTGTATGCACACAAGTGACCATAGGAGTAATGAGCTTCAAAGAAAACTCTTGAGTAAATCCTTATGTCAATATGTGTGTCTAGAGTATGTGTGTTTCTCAAGAGTTATGATTGACTGGGACTGACAACATATTGTGCATTACGTCTGTTATTTGCTGAACACGAGCTCCATTTTTTTTGGAAATGTTGAAGTAACCAAATTCAATTTAACTGGATTTGTTTGTCAGAGACGTGTTGAATTGGCTAACAGTTGTAACAGCCTGAAGACGGAGGAGAAGTGGAGGGCTTTATTAATATATCTTGTAAAAACTAAAAGAACACGATGTCTCTCCAATCTGGGACATGTTAGATGAAGAAAAAGAAAAGACATCAGCATTTCCAATCTCCTGCTAAAGCGTGTGTGTTATTTCTCAGTTCTCAGTTGTCTTCTTTTAGTCTAAAGCTACTGCCATAAGCAAACTACTACTTTCTTTCTTTGAAAGAAATCAGCCATGTCAGTGTGACTTGCCAGGATCAGGCTAGAGAAGGGTGCACAGCCTCCCAATGAGTTTCAACCAACACACCCTCATACCTAAACAACAGATAAGTTTTTTTGCTAATATGTGTGTGTGTATATATATATATATATATATATATATATGTGTGTGTGTATATACTTTATATATTCAAACATAAGAAATGACTGACAAAATCAATCAAAACTAGACAAAAAATATGAAGGATAAAAATGACTAACATATGACTAAAACTAATAAAAAGTTTTGTCTAAATAGCTGCCAAAATTGACACTGCTGAACAACAAATGGAAATACTTCAGTTTTTCCTGTGCGGGCGGCTTGGTTTCAACACTTCTGATCAGCAACATCTTTGCACACGGCATTTCCTAAAACAAAAATGCTGGAAATGACACCAGATAACCATTTAAATGGCATATGCACTCTTTCTGAAGTGCTCGTTCTCATCAGTCCAGACAGTGAATCATGAAAGTGTGAATCAGTCACAGATAGTTGAAGGCTTCATTTTCAGATCCTGGTGATTTACATGATTAAAGTGGCGTTGTAGGCGGTAAGATGGTTGGCACCGCATCCAACGTCATATTAAAATAAGCAACCTCTGCTAGGATTTTGGCTCGACTGTGCATCAATTAACAATGGTGCCATAACAAAATAATTTCAGGAGCTAAAATGTGTTATTGAATAGAGGGATTGGCAAGCTTCTGTATCTACAACAAAAATGTAAATGAGCTTCCTCAAAACAACTAAGAAATATACCCCCAAAAAAATCTTTAGAATACAAATAGTGCCCATAAAAGATATTCCCCTTGGAAGTTTTCATGTTTTATTACTTAACAACATCTTAATGAATTTAATGTGATCAACAGAAAAAGACTTTAATTCAAACTGAAAATACATCTCTAGAAAGTGATCTAAATGAATTACTATTAAAAATTCTCAATATGTGTTGTTCATAGGGAAGTATTCATTGTCTTTAATAGGACACACCTAAATCATCGCTGGTGTAGTCAAATAGTTTTAGAAGTCGCATAATTGGTTAAAAGGTGATCACGTGTGTATTGTTAAGGCATTTCACTTGATTGCATGAATGCAGCTGTGAAGGTCATTATTGTGGCAAAATCTGCAACAAGCTACTTTGCAAAAAGTTGGACAATTATATCAGTCATTAAAATAGAAAGAGTACGTCCTCAAAAGCTGAGGATGAGTTGAAAAAGAGTCTATGGTCTGAAGAGACCAAAATGGAGCTTTTTGCCCATCAAACTTAATGCCATATTTGGTGTAATTTGTACAAAAATAGCTTAAAAATAACATATCCTCGAGTGGAGAGTTTCCCCCTGGACATTCAGTGGTTTAGAAAAAGCTAAAGTAAATCTGTTTTAATTACATGTTGCATTACAATAAAATATAAAAACTAAATAAAAATACTTTTTATAAGCAGTGTATACTTTATTGTTTTCTTCCAGTGCGTCACAAAATAAGTAACCATTCAATCAGTGTTAGTATATCTGGATAACAATGATTCCACAAGCAAGAGGCTGCTCAAAGTGTGGTGGTACTTTGAGAACACCTTTATAGTTTTGAAAATATGTCCTGTATTTTAGAGCAAAAGTAAGCATGGTGTGGAATTCTGACAGCTGAAACAAATGAAGCCAGAGATTCAAATGTTTATTTCCAGACCTCACAGCGACTTCTTAATATGGTTTGGTATTTATTCACAATTTCACTTGAGTTTTTCATCTGGTGTTGGAGGTTGCTATGTGTGTGCACTTCAACTGCAGCAAAAAACTAACAAAACAAAGCCAGTGTCTTGGGATTTCCTTGAGATTGACATTTGTCTGACTTTAAATGCTCACAGTTGACCAGTTTGTTGAAAAAGATGAAAAACGTGTCTCTGCCAACATTTCTCGACACATTCCCAAAAGTGTATAGATGTTTACTGTGCTGCTGCTCCGTCCTTGAAAAGCTTCTAAAAAGGGAATTGATATTTGCTGATACATAATGCAGTACACAGGGTACTATTGATCTATTCTTATGGCAGCAGGTATGTGGTTTTGAGTATTAATATTGGGGTTACTGGCAATAATCTCGCTGCCGCGGTTGAACAGCCTACACACATAATGTAAATGTTTTCGGACTGGTTATGCATAAGCTCCTTTTATAATTTCAATAAAATGACAAACATTCGCATTGCCTGAATTCTTTCATGTTTTAGAAAACCTAAAGCTGTGCCCGTATGTAATACAAATTCTCTGTTGAGAGTTGCACATGTGCAATACCAATCGGGCAAGATGTACGGACTGGGTATCGAGTGACACGTGTTTTTGTCGTTCCTGTGTAGCGTAAATTAGCTGATAAATGATATAACGGGATATTGGATTGCATACTATTAGTTAATACCCAATACAGCCTGAAATGCTGGTGCACACAATTTCTTACATTACAAGTTTCTTCATTTAAAACAACTGTAGATGATGAATTACCTTGTAAGAGTTCTCCCAGCAGACCCTTAGCTCCCACTGATGGATGACGCTTTAGGGAATAGAAGCTGTACTATGTCACCTTTCTGTCACACAAGCTGAATCAATAAAACTTCTTCAACAGAGGCCACATACACACTGACAAATTACACACACAGTAACATATTTGTGTATTTCTTGTGCTGCTGCCTCTTCTCTCCCCCAGCGGACTAACACGCTTCAAAAGTCTTTATTTCCTGCTGTTGTGAGTGTGTGAACAAGCAAGTGTGAATATGAATATGAATGCAACAATTAGGAGTTGCTGGCTGAGCTCATAAAATGAACTGGATCCAAATCTATTGTAAAGTATATGAGCATTAATGTGTAGGTTATTTCAAGGAAATGCATATTTACATGCATAATTCAATTGCTCCTGCTTATTTAAACATGTAGGTGTTTGTACATAATTAATGAATGTGTGTGTTGGGAGGAAGGGCAGCTGTTCTATTGACTTTGCCTGCCAGCCGAGGCAAAAGAATACTCGAGGTAACAGGACGCCTCGCTCCACGCTGCCTTACTGCCACTAATCTCAGGCGCATGTCGTGTGAAGCCCAATTTAGTGAGGAGAGATCACAGAGACAAGGTGTGCTCAGACTGAGATTTCCTCTCTCTGCGTGAGTTGGAGTGTGTGTGTGTGTGTGTGTGTCTTTTGTCAGCGTCACATAGATCTATTTTGTGAGGTGTTCTTGTATTTCTTTTCTTATGAGAAGCAAATATTCTCAAGGATGAAAAGATGACGATGATTCTGCAAATTGAGCACAATTTGTTAATTCTGAATTTCATGGGGTTATGTGGTGTGCGTTTACTATTTGCAGTAGAACTTGGATCAAGGGTTTACCTTAGAGAAAGGTTAAAGGTTAGGAGGAGAGCACAGGACAAAGCTAAAAAAAGATTGCCTGTCTATCTACCTTCCTGTCTGCACGCACTCTCCCATGCACTAATTGCGCGTCACCAAAGTATTCCACAAGCTGCCAGCTAGACAGCTGTGAGTACTAAGAATAGCCATGTTTGCTGTTTACATGCATTATGCTTATTTTGGGGGCGTTGCTTTGGAGGGAGGCCTAAAGGAACGGGTTGTCAGTGTGGCCAACTTGTTGACTTTCTCGCTAGATTTTGAGACTTTTGGAGCTAGTGCTTCTCGCTACTTTCCTCGGGAAAGAGTTGGCAACACTGTGCTGTGTTTTTAATTTTTCAAGCCTAGCGTACTTTTGCTAGATCCTTAAGATAAGTTTAGTGGATATTATAATCATGGTTGCCAGGTCATTTGCAATGATCCACCTGCATGTTCCTCAAACCATTAGATAATTAATGCACCCCGACAGGAAGCTTTAAAAGCAGAGTCAGAACTAAACATGGAGAAGCAGCGTTCAGGTTTTCTGCTCCACATATCTGGAACAAAGTCCCAGAAAGCTGCAGGTCTGCTGAGACCCTCAGCTCCTTCAAATCAAAATTGAAGACTTTTCTGTTTGCTGCTGCCTTTTAATTGAACCAGATTCAAGGATATTAATCAATTTCCTGCATTTTGCTACTGTATTTTATTTCTTACACTGCTTTTTAGTGTTTTAATGACTGTTTTAATGTTTCAATGAATGTTCTTAATTGTTTTTAAATCTCCTTTTCTTTTGCCTTATGTTTTGTTGCTTTTAATGGCTTTATGTGAAGCACTTTGAATTACCTTGTTGTTGAAATGTGCTATACAAATAAACTTGCCTTGCCTTCAGTATAGAGACGTGTGCAAATGTGAGAGGAGGGCATGGGAGGGTTTCTAATCGTCTGCTCACTGCATAGAAGCGTGTGTGTCTCTTTGTGCAGGGGTGATAATGTTAAGGGGGTGTGGTGTGAGTGGTGGCGTAACAGTTATCTAAATAAGCGTGCATTCACAAACAATGTCATCTATTAATACTCTCCCATGACACCTTACTCACTAATTTCCACCAACAGGAAAGGCAGGAAGTCATGCCATCAGACAGGGTGACTGTAATAGCGGCAGCGGGACAACGCCCGGAAAGAAAGACATGTGGGATCTGACCAGGGGTCAGCCTTAATCAGATGTCATTTACAGCTTCAGCAGCTGAGCTGAATGACTACTGCTTTCTCACTCAGCTCCAATGTGTCCCTTATTACAGTTTCATTAAAAAAGTAATGACTGCAGCTGGCACCCCTTAATGAACATTGAAATTGCTGTTACGCTGTTCATACCAAACTATATTTCCATGGAGAAATGTGACAGAGGCAGTAGAAGGGGAAGGCAATAGCACGCTGGCAGCAGAGCAGGGTAAACACTGTTGCTGATGAGATGTTGCCATCAGCAGAGCTGTGATCAGAGCCCTTTGCTGTGTGTCTGAGTGCCTGCATATGTGCGTCATTGCGTGGGTGTTTTTCTGTGTTCGCTGAACTCTTCTTGTGTGCACATTTATGGGACGGTACCTGTGTTCGTGCCTTCATATGTGTGTCGGCTAGTTATGCCAGTGGGATTACAAAAAGACAAATGAAAGAAATTGGAGTTACCGGGGTGGCGCAAAGTGTGAATAAATCACTGTCAGGCATGCTTCATTTATGTTTTTAAAGCAGCTTCAGAACTTTGTCTAGCACAGCAAGGTTCCAGGATGTGCAAGGAGAAGATTAACACCAGCATTTGCACAACCATACATTTCTCACATTCTCTTTGATCGTAGATCATGGGGTGAGGGGAGATGGAATAGGTGCACTTCAGCAGCAATGACAGCTTTAGCTATTTCCTCTGCATGAGGAAAAGACAGTGTTAAAATGATTTGCCACGAGGGGTAGTCACTGGTATGATATGAATATGGCTTTGGTTCTATTTTAGCAGCCTAAAGAAAGATGATATCTGGAGGAAAGGTGAACAGTCAACCCTGACTGTCACTGACCAGTCAGACCAGTTTCACATAGTGCCCGTAAATCGTTCTTTGTGCATGTTTTGATCTTCACTAACCTGCTGTATCACAGTAATTCAAATGGTGTCTGGCAAGCTTCTCGCCAAACCTCCATGGCACTCTGATTTTAAAATGATATGTCCTCAAAAGGAGCCCATGGGAAAATTAATACTTAAGGGGCTTCCCGTCACTGCGCGTTAACGCTTTGCCTCCAGTCGTTTCAACGAGGGTAAGGCGGCAGAGGTGAAGCAGGTTCCATCAAGGCAGTACGGGCATAAAGCGGTTGCCACCCATGTGAACTTGCACAGAGTTCACTGTGCTGATCTTCTGTTTGTGGCTTTGGTCAATCAAATCAAGTCAAAAGTCAAAATGTGTAGCTTAGTGTAACTTATGGATGTTTGAGCTTCACTGTGCAGAATAATGTATGTGCAGAATTTGAAACTAAGGCTTTTTATCAGGGGAAAGTTTCTCTGTTCTCACCTTTAATCTCTAAACTGTAAACCAAGGGATACATTGAGCTGTTGAATACACAGTAGAAGATCAGGCTTTGACCCTGCATGACTCTGGAACAGAAAAACCCTCCGTATGCCTCAGCAGTGAAATCCCCTCACTGTCTACTACAGTTTAGAAATTTGCACTCTGTGCAGCCCTCTGGCTTAACTCACTAAATCTGGAGCAATTCAAAGGACTAACTATAAAATCAGGGTCTGTATTTCCTACACAAGGGGCTGCTTGAACAGGCTCTTTCTTTGAGAGAATCAAGACAAAATTGCAAAGTCGCACGGCTGGCTTTTATAAAATCGTGGAATCAAAGGTACAAGTAAACATTCCTCCAAAACCGACCTTGAACTGTTGTGGTTTGATGAACAGCTAGGCCAGCTGGGCAAGCTCTCTGTTCTCAGGAGGCTCCTTTACATAAATCAAATTATGTTTTGGTGTTGGGAGACAAGGTTTGTGTGTTGAATAGTGTCTGACTTGAGTTTTTTTTATGCAGCTTAAAAGCCATGGACGCATGTTAGTGAGTTAACATGAGTGTGAAAAGCTGAACGTAGTGGGAATCATAGCTCTCAGCTTTGACCTGAAGGGCTCTGATTTACAAAGAAGTGAAAAGAAAAGAAAACACTTTTCAGCTTTTCTGATACAATGTTGAAAACTAAAATAGTTTATACTGTCTTTTTATTCCTTAAAATGGCTTTATACATTTATTATGATTGACTCAATTGTCCTGTTTTCATGTCTTGAAATGTTTTGCTTTGTGAAGCACCTGGTAAATGGTTCTTGAAAAGCATCCATGTCTTCCAGTAGAATTACGAATTGAAAATGAATGGTGAAGGCTTCAATACAATCTAATTGTTCTTCTCTCCTTTCCAACTCGACTCATTTGCCTTTCAGTAAAGGGAGAACACAAATCCCCTCTGATGTGCCTTCAATTTATTCATGACAAAGCACAAAAAGCTTCCGTGCTTTTTCGGCACGCTCTCTAATTTAAACTTAATACAAACAACATCCTCCCACATTTGCTATCAATTCAAAAGCAATTAACGGTGCTTGTTGACTATGTGAATAGCTGTTCCACAGAGACACTCACATCTTTTTGAAGTCCCACACGGTGTATTTGGGCCAGTCAATGTAGCACACCACCCGGCCGGGGTACTGGTCCGTGTTGGAGTAGTAGTACTGAGGGAATGCCAAGAGCAGAGCCAGCACCCAGATCACTCCCACCACCACCTTGGTCTCTGTGGAGGACATGCGCTGCTGCAGAGGGTGGATGATGGCCATGTACCTGCAGGGGAGAAGATACAGTGATGCTGAGCAACACCTGAGCCTCTTTTACCCGAGTAGAAGTCAGGTTAAATGAGTCACCACCACCTCTGACATAACGCAGTTTGGATGATCACTTATTTACTGAATGATTGATTCGCAGTTCATAGCTTGGCTTTGAAAGTAATATGCTGAACTGATAAAATACAATAATAGTCATCTGAAATCTACACGTAGACAGATGAATAAAGCAATAATTTGACATTTTGGTAAATACGCTTATTAGCTGGTTAGCTCAGCCTAGCATAAAGCCTGGAGGCAGGGAAAGGTAGCTCTGTCCAAAGAAACATTGCACCCGAACAAGAAATAGTCCTGCAAATAACTCGCCGCAAATCCATAAATGTCAATATTACGCACTGGTTTTTGTATGAATTAAATAAACAAGATATACATTCAGACACACACTGCTTTTGTTACCTTTGGACAGAGCCAGACTAACTCTTTCCCCATGTTACCTCTCTTTATTCTATGCTCAACAAATCTAAGCGCTATATTTATCAAACAGACATGAAAGTGATATTGTCCTTCTCAGCCATACAATACTTCAAAACTATTGATCCATATGTTTTGGTGCTGCAGTGTAGCACACTGGATTTAACATTGAGTGTAAGGTTAAAGTGATTTAATGATGGTTGAAGGTGTTCACATCCATTTTGGGTGAACAATTGTAAGATGATGCAGCAGGACCTCGTCTGAACTGAATTTAACATGCTTAACCTAATGAAGATCAGACTTTAAACAAAAATCCCCAAAAACAAGCAAGCAGTGAGGCTGTCTGCAGTGCAGGCCTAGCAGAGCGTTACCAGTGAAGAGTCTGCTCATGTCTGTGACTCAGAGCCCTCAGGCCTTCATGGACTCCAAAGGATTTGACACCAAATATTTAATGTGATGACTTATTTATATTCATAATTACTAATGCAATAACTCTCTGTCCCCTAAAATGAAGGAATAAAAAGGGCTACAAACTTTACATTTGACGTGGATGTAAAGAACACGTTACGGTTAATAAATCATTTATTATGCACTTGCTTTTCGCAATCATTTGGAATGATTGCTCAGAAAATCTATTAAATGAAAATGTTAGAACTACAAACCATAGCTGCCCGTTGCAAAACATCTCTAACCAAATAAATTAGTTTTGTACGTGATTGTGTTTGATTGTTTACCTAAAGGCAGACTGGGGGAAAGGATAAAGAGTCGTAGAGATGGAGAATTCATTGTTAAGTGTGTGATCACAAGTTATTTAGGTCCTTGATAGGCAAAGTGTGAAAAATGCTCATTTGTGTAATGCTGATTAGAGTCATAAACTGAAAATAGAGTATGTGAAGGGTAACTCAAACTTCACACTGAAACACAACCTGCAGGACATACACACACTCGCCCAC
Organism: Anarrhichthys ocellatus; assembly: GCF_004355925.1. Classification (NCBI taxonomy): domain Eukaryota; kingdom Metazoa; phylum Chordata; class Actinopteri; order Perciformes; family Anarhichadidae; genus Anarrhichthys; species Anarrhichthys ocellatus. The sequence continues at coordinate 8,443,174 of NW_022280039.1, forward strand.
ACACCTACGTCTGAAACATTTAAAAGGAGTCGAACAACACAGTAAGCTTTGATTTGTCAAAAGTCATACTGGTACATAATTCATTTTCTGGATAAAAGTTTTTTTTATGGGGATGGGATCACAAACGTGTGCTCTCCTGAGAGTTGCATTACAAAGAGTGTTATGAAGTATACTTCTACTCAAATGATTACCGTGTGCATTTTAGTAATCACATCACAGGTTCATAATCAGACTCCTAATCAGAGAGACGACGAGTGCATGAATAACCTAAAATGACCGAGAACATCTTTATCAAAACACTTGCTGTCAGAATCCAGTTCCTCAGTAAATACACAATGATTCAGGGTGTAAGGGGAAAACTAAAATGCATTACCTCTGTTCTTTTTTTAAATCCTCTGCATAGATTTTTGACTGAAGTTCATTGCAGATTTGGTTGAATTCATTTATCTTCATTTAAATCCCTTAAGCATGGTTTGTTCTTCCGTATTACTCAATAACCTGGGAGCTACATTTATCAAGTAAAGTGTTGATTTGATTGAAAACTATTTTGTCAGGGACACATATATTAATTATACACTTCATGTGTTAAAAACATTGAAATTAAACATTGTAATGCCTGACTGTATTCAGTCTGGAAGCATGCACGGTATAAATTTCTACAGAGCATTAACATCAGTGTTATTATTTTTTAAGCAAAGCTCTCGAGTGAAATGTCGGGTCTAATTAAAGGCTTAATTCTACTAATAATCCGAATGAATCTGCTAAATGGACGTCAACTTCTCCCTCTAATTATATCAGAGACAAGAGGAGGCCTTTGAAATCAAACGCTCCCAGCGGTCTGCTGAAAATGGGCAATCACAGCCTTGGCTTTACTTTGGCTCTGTTTCAAACAGCGCTGGCAGCCATGTGGCTTTTATTCATGTAGGTGAGTCATAGTCGGGCTGCTGATGTCAGAATCAAACACACACCTGCAGAGGACAGTGCTCTGCTCGCTCCACAAGCTCAAATCAGCATCATCATCACCCCTGCTGGCTTGCAAGCACTGTGCTCAGATCTAATGCAACCTGGACACCTGACCAGACAAGTAAAGGTTTAGTTTTTAAAATGAGCAGTCAATCTGGCGTGATTGAAGACTGAAGATTATCAAGAATGATGAAAGAAGCTGGACTGTTCATATGGGTTTCATACGGAACACACCAATCTGAAACAGACCTGTGCAAAACCTACCAGAACCTACCGGCAACAGCATGATGTGCTAACTATTGACATGCAGCCACACTAAAGAGCAGAAATATAATAATGTATCAAGATCATTGTTATCCTAAACTAGCCAACTCGCAAGCTTTCTGATCGACGTCTGCGATGCACATTCAAACCCCATACCAATTATTATTCAATTATAGTGTGTTTCAGTTCGAGCTGTTTTTCTGTCAGCGTATAATCTATAGCTCCCCCAGCATAACTCGATATGAACACTCCTTTTATTCTCGCTTTTTTTTCTCAAAAGAAAAGTCTCTGCATTCTAATGCATCCCTGCGACCTGGATAATAGATGGAGGAAAATGGCTGAATGGATTTAAATGTCCCAACAACCACTGCAACAGTACAGAGGTACTTCATTTTTATGGATTTGCCTGGAGCGAGCTCTGCTCTCCTTGTGTCCCTGCATTTTATTTAACATCTTGGAAAGCACACCTTTGAGACTTCGCACTCCTGTCTGTGAGCAATATCTGATTCCTCTCAAGATAATACCTTCTCACTAGGTGGCAGGCAGCATGGGCAGCTGGTGTTAGATTGCATGGGTGACATACACCTCCAATTATCCACAAATAGCACCTAAACGGCCGTGGCAATGCAAACAGTTCGATACAAACACCATGAGGCTGCTACATTGTTTTCCTGAAGAAAAGGAAGTGATTAAGAAGAAAGCAGCTGAAGCTACGGATGAAATTGCCTGCCTTCAAGCCCGCCAGTGATTTCTTTGTCCTTTTTTTCCAAATTGCATTTGAAAGTAGGCTTTGGTAATTTGATCATGAATTTGCTTAATCTGGATTATTGGCTTCTACGTTTTTTTTTTGTTGTTTTGCAGAAGGTTACGTAAAACTTCCATCAGAGGATAAAGAGCCTGGGGTGTGTGTGTGTACATATGTGTGTGGTAGGTAATTTGAAGTATTGTCACTGTTGTTTCTATTATTGTCTACATGCATACATATGAATCCTTCAGCCGCCTCAGTCTCATCAAAAGCCAGCAGACACCATGTCCTGTGCAAAACCAATATCCACCTGCATCCCCTCTTCCATGGTTGAGTATGTATCCTATGTGTGTATGTGCACATAGAAATGCTAAGCAATGTGTGTCCACTGAGGCAGAAGATGAGCTTGCTTGTTGAGGTTAGCCTAATCTAGAAAATCCGATCCTCCCAGCATTCAGGAAACGTGCTGCAAAGTGTCAAAAGCACAACCAAATAGAGAAATCACAAATCCAGAAAACACAATGCTGCAAGTTGCACAGTCATACAACGGGAATGACTATTTGATGAACTGATCATACCATATATTTTTTGTTCTGTTTTTGTTTTTTAAGTTCCACCATTCTGATTTCATGACCAGATATGATGTACCACTATGTTAATTGGTAGGCTATGAATAATCAAAAGGCTAACTGCAAATATCTGCAATAATATCTGAAAGTTGAAAAACAAAATGTGAGCTCATTTTGCATCTAGCGGTTAATTTGGCCTTAGTAACTTTATGACTCACAAACGACAAATATCCCAAACATGTCAACGTTGTCATTGTTACATGCATACAGTGTCTTTTCAAAATAAACTTCCAAATAGGTTTACTTAGTTTTTAGGTCTAGTTGGTAACAAAAGCACTTGGTAAGGCTAAGGAAAAGATTGTGGTTTGGGTTAAATTAAGTGCATTTGTTACGTCAAACAACTACTTTACGTAACTGGTGTTAATAAAATAAGGAAGTTGCGTAAGTAAACTACGTTAAAATATGTTCATCTATCCATCCTCCCCTCCCGTCTGCCCTAAGCAGACTGCCACACACCTTATACAACGGCAGTTGCACTGAGCGTCTAATAATAATGCGGATTGTTTACATTGGAGTTGGTTGAAAGCTTGGTGCGTCTCATACAGATGGCAAAGGTTGCCCTCTCTCTTTGCAGGTTTTTTTTGAATACGGTGCCTCTTTGTATGACACCGTACTTACAAAACAATTAAAACAACAAATAGGAATACCAAATGAAAGATAACATCACATCATCAATTATAACAAAATCCACCAGCCAGCCAAGTGCCCTAAAGCAAGGCACTAACAGCTTCGAAGCCATTTGTCAAGAATCGGAGACGATTTTTCAGTGACAGGAGATGACAAGTGTTGATTGGAGTGTTGTTTGTTCACTAAGAGGTGACATAGCTTTGAGGCAGCTGTTCAAAATGATCTAAATGTGTGACGCTGCCTCTGATGGATGTGGATTTATAGAAGCACTGATGCTGTCTTTCAAAATCATCAGATCTGTAATAAACAGTGGGAATGTTTGATGCGTTCCTGCTCACTAGATATCCGAATGCAAAATGTGCTGTGTGTGCAGTGACCTGACCCGCAAATACACCAAAGAGATTCAGCATTAAAATAGGAGGGAATAAAATTCCCTCAGAGCATTTTGCTAAAATAATCTCAATAAAATAGCTTACAGAAGCTTGGGCTATACAGTACTTTACCTCAGACAGACTGCCAGAGGTAAATTATACCGACTCAATAGGTCAATAGGATTACGGTAATTGACTCGCTGCATATGCAAATCTATTCAAACCTTTTATTGAAAACGTGTTTCAAATTTGCATCGCTGGCGGTATGAATAGTTTTGGTTTAACATTTTTGCAGCCAAGTATTTAGCATTATCGTATTTGATGTGCACTGTCCCCTATAAATAAAGAATAACCAAATCATTCGGACCATAGATCCATAAATAGATCAAACAGAATAAAAATGCATGTGCCTATGGTTTGTGATAGGCTTCAGACAGATTAAAAGAGAAAACCTAAAGGACAACTTCACTCACAGTAGAAATCCAAATCATTAAAATGTCTTCTTTCTCACACCACTCTAATCCCTGTTTTATAGATGTAAACCTTTATGAAATTAAACTTCATTACAATTGTCATATACATACAGGTACATAGAGGAAATTTGACCTAAGCATTTAGGCGCAGAGGGCTAATGTGAAGCACCCAGGGAGCAAGTTGGGGTTCAGTGTCTCGCTCAAGGACACTTGTGATCAAAGGACGACCCACTCTACCCACTGAGCTACACGTAGACATACAACACAGTCCTTTTGAGAAGCGATAACCTATTGTTCCCACTTTTCATGCTCAGATAACCAGGAAGAGAAAGGTGGGCAGAATAACTTCCCGTGATGATCCCTCTGGGGGAAAAAAAAAGACTTCAGAGGGAGTGGAGGAAGTGGAAATTGGATGAGGAAAGGTGAGAGAGCCGGAGAGGAGGCCACCGTGAGCTGTCGTTAATATGCTGTGCAGTAATGCTGCAATCCATTGTACTCGGAACTCAGATAAAAGTGCAATGGAACGGTAATTTAAGTCGGAATACCAGGTCGGAAATTCAGTTTGCCAACATAAACACACCTGACATCACAGCAACAATTACCTTTTTATCATCTTTTACTGTATGTCCTGTTTTATGGAGTGTTTAAGTTGTGACAACATTGTAGCTTCCATTTCCATTTTATTCAGTGATTTGTGCTTCTTCGTGAGCATGCGGCACCAGCCTCCTCGCAGTCACCACGAATCTTTGAAATTACTTAAATTAGATTTCTATAATTATTCCCCACAGGGTTAATTTAAAGATGGTTACTTTATACTTTTCTCTTTGCTAATGGCTGTGGTAATGTCTTGACCTGGTCTGTCTGGGAAAAGCTGGCTGTGTGCTTCAGCCAGGTGAATATAAAAGGTACAGAATGGTCCAGTCTCAAACAATCACTCTTTCATTTCTCAAAGTATTAGCTCCTCAGCCGTGTGAGGGGCAGCACGTAATAGCTCAGAAGTCAGAGAGGCAGGGAAGTGGTTGGCTGGCAGGTTGTGAATGAAAAACATTCTTATTTCTCTCAACAACTCCCACCGAAGTGCCCTTAAAGCCCAGAGCACTTATCATTAGTCAGACACTGACAATCGGTGCAAAAAGCCAGATTTACTAAGGTGTTTCCCAGAATGCATTTCAGTAGCGACTTTTAGTTTGCCAGGTTGTGCCTGCTTTATCTTTGACTGTTTAGCTGTTTAATTCATCAGGTAGAGCCTCCAATGGAACAGAGGGACATACAATAATAATAATAATAATAATAACAATGATTGATGATGACTATGATTATGTTGATGATAATAATAATAATCCATTACGATTAATAATTATTATGAATGCTTCATAAATATGAAAGGAACTGATAATTGTCTGTTTTTTTCACATGAACCCTTTCACAAAGTACTTTTCCTTTTGATCATTTGTTGAAAATATGAATTAGTGCATCATAATCATAATCATTTTGTGACACCTTTGACCATTCGGTTTAATACTACAGCAAATACTCCTTGAGCAGCAGCGTTGTCAGAAATACAATGTACATACATCGTTTTTTCTGTAAATCCCCATTTTTTAGGACCGGAATTGCGGACTCCACCACCACTAATAGAAATAACACAGAAAAAATGCAGACCATAGATAAAAATGAGGTCTGTTTTCATGAAAATCTTAAGGATTATAATTTAAATAGTTGGTATAAATTAAAGTTTAAAGTTTGGGGCCAATTTTTCCCCTGCTGTCTCATTGAGCAGACTCCTCCAGAGCAGGCTGCCAGACTCTGTGGGTTGCTGCTTTCTTTATCTATGATTATGTCAGTGTGTTTTATTTTAGCTTTCTTTTATGCTGAAAACATGTGTGTAAAATCTGGCATTTTTCAGTAGTTGTATGAGATGAAACAACTTTCCCTTTTATGGTGACAAAACTGCAGCACTTTACTTCGTTTAGCTCCATCAAAGCCCCTTTGAAATTAAACAACAGGTGCCACCAATGTTGCTGAAAAAAATTGAAATATCTTCAAAGTCTGATCTGATATCTTTTTTATTATTTATTTTCGGGGGTCACTTTGTAATGTATATTTACAAAGTATTGGTCCCCTTGATGGCCACAAACATCCCAATCTTGCCCGTGTCTTATCCTCGATGGCTGCTGCCTTTTCATACTTCAGGTTGTTGGGAACGAAAAGAAGCGTGTTTGAGTTATCAGTAAATATGAAAAACTAAATTATTGACATTAATAGAATTATTAATACTACTAAGTTATAATTAGTATTCCCTCACAATGTCAATAGTCAAGGTACTATTCCACATCCAGACTGAACAGTGAAGGTGTTTAGTTTGAGCACGGGCCACATATCCAGCTATAATCACAATACACATGCACAGAAACGCAGAGAACAGCTCAGACAATGGCAGATGCAAACTAGAATGTGGCTACGTCACGTGGGACTACACATTGAAGATAGATCGAACTATCAAAATGGAGGTGTAGTTTCGCATGTGACCACGCCTCGCGAGATCACAAAATGGCACGAGACTCTAAAATGGCGAGAGAGATCGCGTTATCTACACGTGGCTGAGCTATTTAGCTCCACCCGGAGATACTTAACACTATATGTGTGTGGGTTAGTAGAAAAAGAGAGAAAGCAAACAAAAAGAAATCCTCCAAAACAAAGCAGATCCTCCCCACCGCGGTGGAATACGGAAGATTGCTATCTCATCACAGAAACGCGGCTGACGATCTTGGACTTGCCCAACCGGGTTTCTGACCTTTGAACCCATGAGACAACAACTTCCGGACCCACTAGCGGTGACTGATCTCAAAACACGATTGCAGCAGTATGAAATACAGTCATTTCTACACAACATTAACGATCTCAGAGCATACACTATGACCTAAATCTGCACAGACTCTAAGCCTTGCGGTGAGATGACTTCGTGGCATTCACTGTTGTCCTTCTGAGCTCCTCGGTTCAACTCAGGATCGCGAGCTTCGTGCTCTCTGTGTCAGAGATAATTTCTTTGGCTCAGTAAGGGAATGTTTTTTCCTTATAACCGGCATAAAGTCGACTTGATTGGAAAGAGAAGTTGTCCTCTTTCTCTGAAGAATGCATTTTCTTCACTTCTGCAGGTAAGTTGTCCGCTTCTCTTTTTAGGATGCGAAACAAAAACAAAACAAACAGTCTTTATTCGTCCAGCGAATCTAAAACTGTTACCTAGGTTTTTCTTTTAACAGCAGCAAAGCTATGTTTCTGTGCCTAAGCACAAGCAAATTGAATCGCGTGGAATGGCTGAGAGCTGGGGGTGAAGCAAAGTTTTATAGTTTCAGGAACAGGCCAGAGCTGCACCACAGGGTTGGGGTGTCTGTGGCCCTTGTTCAATTAGATCGCAGTGTTGATGTTTTATTGCTTTCGCATCTAAGGCCATGTGAAACATTCCTTGGAGCTTGCTATTATCAACAACTGCAATCAGGCCTCTGATTGCTCTGCAAAATAGGCAGGCCCCAGTGTCTTTGTCACAGAGCACATGGTGAAGCACATGGTCCCAACAAGGTAAACTAATAAAAAGTTTACAATGGCTGCAGGACTAATCGAACTGCAAGATATTCCTACCCTGTCCTACAAAATTGCGTTCCCATAATACAAACCTAAATTCAGCAATATATAACAAAGATTGTTCACAAGTCCCAAATCTTGAGTCAAAGTCAAGTCTTTTGAGGACAAGTCCCAAGTAGAGTTTCTCTGACTTAAGTGCGACTCAAGCCAAAGTGGAAAACTCCCCCGTGGTTCTAACTCAGCACACTGGCATCAGCACCCTGATTGCACTGGTGATCTATGGGTTGTGTGGTGTTCTTGCACTACACACGACCCATAGATCGCCAGTCCTGAGTGTAGCAATGATGGAGATGAATAAAAGCCTTATCAGCTGCAGCATCTCATCAGGGCTGATGGAGCACTGTGCTCCAAAAAAAGTGTCATGTCTTGCAACTAATGGGAGCTCTTCAGCTCTCACAGGAAGTAGTGATTGCAAATTAAGAATTGAAATACTAACTGCATCCTAAACAGCAGTGAGAGATAGCTCCGAGTATTATATCACAGTGGGTGAATCTTTTTTTTGTTCCTACAACAGCCAGAAAAAGTATAATGCTGTCAGTGTGAATTATATGCTACTCAGGATTTTAATAACATGTTTGTGTAGCATGGACACGGGTCAGGGGCAAATTTGCCTGAATGTGTGGCCTGTTGCCATCTTAATCTGCCTTTTTGTTCTCACGTCCTCTAAAAGTTCAACTTCATTTTCGAAAAAGTCAAGTTCATGGCTTTCTTGCTAAAAGAGAGATATACAGAAGAATTAGAGGCCATTATCACCGAAGATGTAGAGGTATAAAAGACACCTATGCAAACTTGACAAGCTGCAGGCAGGATGTTCATCCGTATGTGTCACATTGATGCATTCATATCCAGAAACAGACACACTCACACAATGAATACAGATTAGAGATACACAAGCAAACACACATTGTAAATAAAACAGCATTCCTGGACACAGATGTACCAGTACACACACATACAATGTGTACTCGCACACAACCATACAGACAAAGATGCATGCACACGCACAAACACATGAAAATGCAATGGCTCACACCCCCATGCCCAGGCATTCACACATATTAACAAAGCAGCACAGGGCTTTTTATGCATCTAATTTCCATTCACCCTCGGGGTCCTTCACACCTGAATGTTCATTGGGAGGGTTATTGCATGCACTGAGCTCCACAGAGTTTCCTTCAACTTGTGACTATAAGAAGAGGTCCTTTGATGGAGAATAATAAATAAAAGCATTTCTCAGTACTGAGTTCACTTTATCAAAACTCTCCACACAGTCGGAGCAAGAGAAGTCAATGATCATCTACTGCAGTTCACTTTGGCTAACAGATGCTGAATAAATCCTGCTCACGCTACATTATTGCTGAATAACGCAACAATCAAACTTCAAATTCTGTAAAGTTTTGTCACACTAGCTTATAACTGTTCCGCCGGCAAAATACCTCCACTCATTCAATCCATGCTTTAGTTCACGTTCTCGTCTAGTCAGAGTGGTTTACGGCCCATCGCAGGTTGGAGTCACTTTTAGTTCCACCTTACTCTCCATTCCTCAACCCCACAGAGGAAATCCATCCTAATGGAGGTGGAGAGTTTATGACCACCAGCCACATGATCAGATAGCTGGATATAATGGACATAACAGTAGAAAATTGCAGGGGTGGATCAGACATGCAAAAAGATTGTGTTGCAAGAGACAGCACACAGAACACTGGCAAAAAAAAATAAGCCCGTTGAATCATTTTGCAGCATTTCTGATTCATTTATCTGACACATAAGTTAGGCTACTGTAAGGTTGCACAATCCATGCCCTTATTCTTGTTGTAATGGGATCTTGGTTTATGCTAAATAAAAAAAGACATAAAAGATACACATTAAAATGCTACCTATTGATCGTTTTTGATAATTGTTTAATGACTGTTACTGGTGGGTGACAAATGTCAGTGTTCACAGTTTATATATGTATCAAGTTGTTTGGTTGCATTTGTGCATTTTGATGTGAGAAAAACTGTTATGTTGAGCTGCATGTTGGTAAAGAGAAAAAACTGTAAGGCAATATATTGGTGCACTTTGAAATAAAAGTTTCCTTTCTTTGTTTTGTTCAAAGAGCAGTTGACCTCAATAACCTTTTACCTAAACATCTAAATAAATTCACAACCTGTTCCCCACCTGTACGAATTGATAATGACCAGAATCCTCCTAGATGTCAGTAGTTTTATTTCTAAAATATTACTATGGAGCTTATAAGATGGGCAAAAGGGAATTAGACAGCGATTTCTTTTCTGTAATGTGATCATAGCACTTTGATTTTTATTCGTAACCAGTATGAGCGCAATATTCCTGCATTTTGTTGTCAATCATGTAGGAGAATATGGTGAAGAACTTTGATCAGTCGTGAATTGATAATGTTGTATTTTAAACACATTTCTTGTATACTTTTGCAACAGACTCGCAGCTTACCTGTCCAGAGCGATTGCGGTCATTGAGTAAATGCTGGCGAAGACAGCTGCGATCGGAAAGAAGTTGTGAAAGCGGCAGTAGTACAGTCCGAAATACCACTCATTGTGCACTGCGTATGTGAAGTTGATCACCGTGTTGAAGGCGGACATGGAGGCTTCAGCGAACGCCAGGTTCAGAAGAAAATAATTGGTGACGGTCCTCATGCGTTTGTGCGCCATAATAATCCAGATCACTGTGATATTGCCTACCACGGACACAATAACTATACTGCTGTACGCAATGGCCCAGAGCACAATTCTCCAGACTGGCTGCACGAACTGGTTCCAGTTCGTGGTCCCGTTGGTGTCGTTGGAGCCGGTGGTCCAATCTGGCGCATTGGTGACATTGAAAAAAGGATCCATTTTGCTGTTTAAGACCGAAAGTCACTTTAAAACCCACCAACTGGATACAAGCCTAATTCATAACAAGACAACTCCGGTGGCAAATGCAAAGGGACCAAAGTTTAAGAAAAGCACGACGGCTGCGCGCTCTGTTGGAATGTTCACTTAGAGACTTTTTCTTGGAAATAATAGATTCAGTATAAGTAACACATGTGGACGTTACGATTACACCTGACTATCTATTAAACTAATGTTACTGTCACTTATCTCTGTGCGTAAAAACGCGCAAAAACAATTCTGTGCTCCGTCCTCTCCGCTCTGTTCTCTGCTGCTTCTCTGCGCAAACTGAGCGGCTGCACTTCACTTTTATGCAGCGAGCCGCTGCGCACCCGTCCAATAGGAAGTCTCTGTAATTATGATTATTCTATTTATTCAATCCGACTCAGAAGCCAACAGGATAATCATGCCTAAATACCTCTCATCTGATTAAATTCGCTCATAATTGCTTTGTAGGCAATAACAAATCGCACACAAGCAGGAGACTGAATGAACGCATTCGGGCACATGAGTAATAATGTGCTAATAGCAATACAAATAGTGTCAAAGTTGTAATAATAATGGTTTTAGTTGTGTAGAGGCATCATTGATGACCATCACTTTGAATGGATTTAATCTCAAAATAAAATTGAAGGAACCCATTTTTTTTCTGGATGTGGTGTGTAATGTGGTGAGGTGTCACACTGTCCCTGTCTTCCCACTCACCGCCCCCTCTTGTGGTCTCACAGTCTGGATGTGCATTTGGGGATGAGCTGCTTCATAGAACTTGAACATGCTGATGACAAAGATCAACAGTAGTAATGAAACATATACTTCAGATGTTCTTTACATATTTTCACAAAACACAAACAAAAAACGCTTAGTAGTAAAAAATAGATTTTATTGATTAACACGGTAACAGAAATTCTTCATAAGAGGGCCAGTCTGGGATATTTTCTGCAGCAGACAGCACTTGTTCACAATATCAAACTTTATATATTTTATCAGAGCTTTGTTCCCGGCTCCATTTTTCAAGACTGCATTTGCAGGAGTCTTCCCAGAGGAGCAATGTGAGAGGATGAATGAGCTCATTAAGGGCTGCTTCCAGGCTTGCCACTGGACTATTGAAGGCACAACAAGACTGGAAAGCAAAAAGTTGAATAGACTGTAACTCACAGCCCTTTGTTTTGTGATCGTGGAGTAGAGGACCTTTAATCGCCACAGGTTTTAGTGCTGTGAATCTGAAAGGTGTGACATCATTGATATTTTTGCAGGACATATAGGTTATTAATATTATAACCTACTGTTGCATTTTAAACCATGCTAGTGGCATGACTATATTAGTCTGATGGTGAGTTGCATGTCTGCTGTATCTGGTCCACACTGACATTTCTGTAACTGTGGATGGATTACAATGCAATTTGGTTCAAACATAAATGGTCTCAATGTCTTTGGTGATCCCCTGACTTTTCCTCTTGTGCCAAAGCACGACTTTGCTTAAGTACCGCCTCACAGAGCCCCTGGCCTGGCTGTTAACGCTCACTCTGATGAAACATATAGTGCTAACTAAATTACATTAGCAATTTTAAGTTATTGGAACTAAACTTGAATTGAATGCATCTTTTTCTAACTACATAATATAACTTCTGCCAGTTTTAAATTCTTTAAAGTCTGCAGTTTACATTTACAATTTTTTTGTTGAACAAAAATTGTAATACATGCTCTTTGTTTGCTTCAGGAAGATTTCCCCGTGAGGCTACAGAAGGTAGTCACTCACTCAGTAAGAATATCTTCATGTACATGGGCTTCAACCCTATGTGGCTGTATTGCTTTAAGCCTGCTTTAGAAACAATACAGAAAATAGGATTCTCTGGACATCCGATATCTTTCAGATGTGAACGAACTCTATCTATTATATTTAAAGCAGAGTTGTTGTTTTTTACACCAACCTTGGCCAGACAGGCAAGCTGCTGATTACCAGAACAATTTTCTCATGAATATATGAATGAAGCTGCTACATTACCAGGTTCCACAACAACTAAGAGATACCATACAGTTGGACAGGGTCACGGTAAATTCACTACTGGAAATACAGCAGCCACACAATAATGCCACACAGAATTCACTGTCAGGCTCTTTTGGAATAATATTGGAAAAAGAACAGACAGTTTCTTTGTGATGCACTGAGGCCATCATTCACTACGTCAAACTCACAAAGCGCAGAAAATCATGCAATTTACATCTTTGATACGTGACTATTTTCTTCCTCTCTCACAATTCTCGTAACTATTGCACTGCAGGCTACTCTTTTCATGCATGCTAATGCCGGAGTACCTAGTGTACCTCTTGTATGAGCCTTTTGTAGGTTGCCATCTTGACTAAGGCTCACTGGAAAAAGAAGAAGAAGCAATGCTATGTATTAGTATTGTGATTAAATGAAGGTAAAAAAAAAGGCAGATATGCAGTCAGTTAGTTCATTTTTCCATCTGTCTGTCCAACACAAACAACTCTTGGGCTGCTATGACATGTCAGGATTTTCAAGTCAGAATTACCCCTTAAAACCCGTTGGTCTGTGACAACTCTAACAGTTGAATGTCCATGAACGTTTCTGGGAATTCATGGCCCCTAAAGTAACCCACACATTTTTATATAATGATCAGGTCACAGGATTTATCACCTTTATTACCCCTTAAGTTTAAAAACAATACATTTGCATCTGTTTGATAACTTATTCACCACATTGTGGTTTGTAACAGTGGTTTTATTCTCTAATATCAAAAACTGGCTGGTCAACACATGTTCTCTTCTCTTCTGTAATTGTCTGCAAATGTCTGGTTCTCACATAATGCCTGATCTATGTCCTGCCCAGGTCAACAATTGCCCGATGACCCCAACAACATAATTTATCATAAAATGTTATCCTCCAAATATAATCCCATTATAGATGGTGTCCAGTCATGGTAATTATGGTCCTCTTGCACGAGGACGTTGCTTTTCTCTTGGGAGAAGCTTCGATCCACTCTGGACTGTCCTCTCCATCACAACTGTCAGAGCTCCATGGTGGAGTCTAAACTGCTTGGAAGGAGAAGCAAAAGAGGTGAGCGACGCCACACACGTTGATGAGATATTCTTCCTCATTTCAGCTGCATCCTAGTTGCACTGCATAGCTCTAGCCATGAAAACATCAGGTCGGTCACAATAACCTGTACGGCTGCTATCCATGCACCATGTGACATTGGGCCTCATGCAAGACGCAAAATATGAACACATTTTCTGTTATTTGTGTTCAACGATTGGTTCTTATTTTGTAAATAAATAAATAATTTCTGTGATTCACGGTGATTCACATTTTGTTCTCATTATTTCTTGTTTCAGAATAATAATATCGATTGGATCGTGGGCAAAACAAATACTATTGGTACTATTAAAAAACCCTTTGATGATATCACGTGTGTTCAGCTTCTGAATGGCTTATGCTGCTCTTCGATGTTTTTAATTTTCCTGTAACACCAGTACTGATGTTCTAGAAAATCACATATTGACTTTATGAAAGTTTATCGAACAGTACCTCAATTTAACTTTTGCTGAAATTCTTCCTTCTCTTATAGACTTTTTTTTGGTGGTATCTCTTCAATGCTTGTATTTGCACACGGCACAACACCTGTACTTATAGTGTTTAGGGGGCATTAACTATGCTAATATTCAACAAGCATAGTCTCCAATTTATGATCAACTGGGACTCATCATTCAGCACACCTGGGTAAGATTGTTTAGAATGTTTGGTGCATCTGGGGTTGAATTATTATTTTCTCTTTTGACAGACAATTAAGACAAAATATAAGAGACATTTAATAGAATGTCACTGCATGAGGCCCAATGATCCGCAGAGTCCTCTACATTTGATTTGCAGTGCATTGAAATATCTTACTTATAATTAAATTAGGCTATAAATGAACAGAGATGACTACCTGTAATTGTATAAAATTGAATATTAACTTTCTGACCACATCTCTTTCTGTGTCTAGATGTTTTTCCTCTAATAAAGCATGCATCACGTCCCTTTTTCTCAAAGCAATTCAGTTTGAACTGTTCGTATATTTAGATTGTTGCTTCAATTGAAGGTAACGCCAAAACAAGACTATAGTCTACGCCCATGCGAACTGCTCTGTGAGGCTCTACTTGGGAACAGTGGCACTTTGCCCTAAATGCTAACATCTCCATGCTATCATTCTTACTGTGACAATGCTAACATGTAGATGTTTAGCAGATATAATTTTTACAATGTTTACAATCTAGATTTAGTGTGTAAGCATGCCAAAATCTTGAATTAGCACAAAACGCAAAGTACAGCTGAGGCTGATGGGAATGCCAATAATTTAACAGTTATACAGAAAAACCAAAGTATTGGACACATTTAAATGTTGACATTTTGCTCCTTCAGGTACTGAAACTACTGAAAAAAACATTATAGTCAGTCTATTTTTCAAAGTTAAATAAAAGCAATTTTCTTGTTACCTTCCTAAAGCTGTCATCACTACTGTGACTGATACTGAGCATCCCCTCATGGCTGCAGCTGGGGCTCTGTCATCAACTGTTGTGATGGGAAAGGGGAGTTGTATGACTCTCAGGTGATAGCAACAGGCTGTCACAGTGAAAGGGAATCACCACTGTATAGGAGCAGTAAAATATACGGCAGCATGATCAATGACCATACACGTCAAACTATGATGCTCTAGGTAGCCCTCCAGCATCAATTTCCGCTCGTTACATGGATACACTTTCTTTCCAGAATAAAAACAAGTAGGAGTAACGTTATACCTTTTAAAAGAGTCAACACTGACATTTTGTTTCACACAGGACACACACTGCGCTCCTGGGGGAAAGCTCTGTGTTTGTTTGACACATCCATCGATGGTGACATAGTTCCGGTTCATAAATTATAATTTGACATGTGAACCATTAACAATGCTGCCATATTTACGAGTTGGGATTGAGAACAGGCTGTTTCGGTTCATGGTCAAACTCTAGACCACCAGGTTGCCCCATGTACAAATAAATAAATAATAACTAGACCCATGTATTTCTGATCTCCGGCCTCTACACTTTGAAAGGATTATTGTATTTCACAATTAAACAAGATTCACTTGAGACTTGTTTTACAGTGCTACCTAGTTCACTCTGGGTGTTTGATCCTAATCTCCTTTTGGTGTAAATTGCAGCAATAGGTTGCTTGATATGTTTTTATTACGTATGAGCTCACATTTAGCATTCATGCATCATCTAGCTGAACCAAACTATAAGCTGCTAGTTAGCTATGTCCAATCTATCAGTATTAAACAATCCTAAAACAGGTGGTAGCAAGTTTTGTTCACTCATCGATCTTATGAAAGGATTTTGTTAACTGCTGTTTTCCATTAAATTAGTCTGACTTCAGTTATTTAAAGACAGGATTGTATGTCAAACTGTTTTGGGGTTTTTTTCACATAAAAACACAATTCTAATGTCAGGCTCTTTTAGGGCCCTTCCCATGTTGGGGCAATAGTCAAATCTACTCTCTATTACCCTCACTACAACATCCCTGACTGGAGACACCAGTAAGAGCAAAGTGATTCTCAGGGGTCTAACTGATTCTGCCCACTTGATTCTAGCTTGAATGAACATTTTTGCAACAAAGTGAGCTCTGACCTGTGAGTCTGCAGGAGTCATACAAAGCCCACACCAAACCCTGGCACATATTCTTGAATGTATCAGTTGCACGGGTTTCATGAGAGTCAGATCATATATTCGCTGAGAGTAACTGTGATAGAGCTGTGATACAGGCAGAAGAGCATTCAAGAAAGAGATACAGCAAAGGTGATGACTTGTGAACATTCAGAATGTCTAAAGAAATAGTCTAAATATATATATATATATATATATATATATACTGTGTGTGTGTGTGTTTGGGTGGTTTGGAGTATGGAAAGGGGCTGGCAGAGGAAGTGCTGGATTCAGATGACTTAACACAAGAAATGAGCTGGGTTACTGAATTTAAACTCAATTCAGTCCATGCAAACTGTCTCCCCGGCTGGCCGATGATCCTGAGGGACTGAGAGACATTAAAACATTTCTGAATTCCAAATGTTATTTCTGACCTTTCGATTGATTGGCTTTCAGTAGTTTGGACTAAATGTTTCCCTACTTCTCACTTAACATTTAAACTCAATTATGTGTGAAAGATGTGAGACTCTTTGATGAGCTGCCGACAATCTAGCCCTCAAAATGTGCACAGAGATGAGAGATATAATTCCTTCAACAAAGATCAATGAACATGCTGATGAGTGAGAGAAGCCTTCAGAAAGATGAGGTTTACAGATTTTGCAGAGCAGTGCATGATCGTTAATTATTTTCTTTGTCCACTTATTCTTGTTGACGATCATGGGACTAGATGCAATCCTAGGATGCACTGGAGTAGCACTACCCCTCCATATCAGGGCAGAGCAGTCCAATAGGCCAGAGGCCGTCGGGTCAGCCACAGAACAGATGACAGGAGACATAATAAGTGAGGATATTTGCGCAGGAAGAGGATAACGTTGGTTGAAGGACTTCAGTCATTCGTCAACTGTAACCTGATGACTCATGGCTCGTGCTTCTCCCTGTCTACACGATGGAGTGTAGACAGGAGATGAGGTTGCACACCACCTGAAATTGAAACTATGTCAATGCACCTCTCTCCAGGACTGAGCAAATCAGGAGGAAGTGAAACTACTGATTCCAATAGACATAAGAAAACAAACCAACTTCTAAAGATGGGAAACTCAAACACTGTTGCTGATAATCATCTGGGTGAACATACGGACAGCTTTGCAAGTGTGTAAACCAATTTGCGAATGCATCAGTAATGTCACAAGCATGCCAATTATATCCAACCGGTCTGCAGCAACAACTGATGCAACCTGAAGCAAGGGGGATTAGCTGTGCACTGAGTCTGTACATAATGCATTACAGCTCGTAGTTACTAATTTATCTGCTTGTATTTCTCAAAAACATGTTTTTCTGTCTTTTAAGTATGTTTTAACTTATGTGCATATTCTTGTCACATTCACTTTTTTTCAAGTCGGTTCACCAGAAAAGTAATGCAACAAGGATTGAATTACTTTTAACGAACCTCGTTGATTATATATCTGTAACCATGTTGTTACTAGTATGACCCAGTTTCTTTACAGAGGTCATTATATTTTCATCCTGTTTCTTAGTTTTTCCATTTGTATCCCTAAATTCCACACCTGTTTTGCTACTACGGGTTCTGGCCTCAATGTCTGCTTTTTAACATTTTAATTGGTTTATCTTATTATCATTTTTATATCTCACAAGCAACAAACATTGACAAATATTAACACATTATAGTTTAAACACAAATGATGTCACAAATTAACTGGAGCAGCTAAATCTAATTCAATAACGAGGATGCGTTTACTGCCCCTTTAAGAATGTAGTCAAAACAAAGCGTGTTCGCTAGACGCGGCCGTACGGAAGTGGTTTTGTTTCAGTGGCTACAACACTACGTGAGAAATGAGGGCCGCTACATATGTAAAATTCAGTTAGCTCTCTTAAAACCATTTTTTTTTAAATTTCATTAACGACATTAGATGTTTATTTGTCATTATTTTGATATTGCCTGAAGTAAACGAGGGATAGCTAACGTTTAGCTAGCTCGTTAGCTAGCTTCACTGATGTCAGCAGCCATGCCGTCCTACTCTGAATTGAGGAAAACCAACCACTTCTACTACTTCATCAAATTTACCTTAAATATCTACTCGATGCTCTTCTCGGTAAGTCTCCTGTACATTTATAAACATCCGCATTCTTTGAGTTTGAGCTTGTCTGCTAATTGTAGTGGACGTGAACCACCCACTAGCGTTAGTGAGTCATCGCTCAGAACCTCATGAAAAACACTCGTGTTTAAACGTGTTATGTGCTCCAGACACATAACACATATTCAGAGTCTATATGATCTGCTGTACACATCGGCATGTATCCTGAACCAGGATAACGACACATTAAGAACAATTTCCATCTAAAACACGGATTCGCCTAAAATCCTGTCGGACTTCGCCTAAAATCCTGTCGGACTTCCGCCTATTAACGTTACAGCGTGAAACGGGGTATAACTGGGTTTTTAATGACATTAATTGCCCCGTGTTGACATTGGCGTATTCCGTATTTACCAGGAGACTATATTGATTAAAACACAAGTCATTCATTTTGTTAACAACATTGTGTTTTTGTTGTTGAGCAACGTCACATAAAGTTAACGTATTTTCTAAAGGGATCTGGTTTGACGTTCTCTGGATGCTAGCTAGCTGGTGAACGATTAGCTTGCAGGATGTACATTAGCACCACAGACATCCTCCCGAATTAAAATCTGTTGACAAAACCGGGATTTTTGGGCAATCCTAATAAACAAGACACCAATATGTAGCATGTGGTATCGATACACGGCGATCTCCGGCTAGCAAACAGCACGGTGGTGCAGGGCGTTGTATCCGCTTAAAGGGACGCTGCTGTGGGTAAATAGTAGTGTCGACAGAAAATAGGAGCAACGTGAAAGTCTCTTTTGTTGCTCATTCAACTAATCCATGTTCATTGTTATGATTTAAAATACATCATAACAGTAAATAATATATAAATAATTAATTATTACATATTATGCCTCCCTATTTTAAATGTTCTCTTCATAACTGTTGGTAAAGTTCAATTATTCCAAACTCTGTTTAAATATCTGTTCACAGTATTCTGGTTTGTTTGGAATAAGGTGAGCGGACAAACATTAATCAGTAACTTTTCACAGCTGACCACTGATTTATTTTGATGGTAACAAGTCTGTGGCAGATGAACAAATCCAAATATATACATTTCAGCTAAATAAGCAAAGGTGTGTTCAGGACAAGGGTCCTATCAACCTTTTAGGGTTTCAGTATTTCCCACACCTCATAACAGTTTTCTTTTATTAATTAAGCCACACTTATCTAACAATACACAAGTAAATCTATTTAGGTAACTTTGGTAGTGGTTGGAGAGTTTTTCTATCCACCAGGTAGGGTTGAGCAATATAAATATTATGTTGGTATTATGGTACGACACTAGATATTGTCTAAGATTTAGAATATCGTAATATGGTTTAAGTGTTGTCTTTTCCAGGTGTTAAAGGCTGCATTCCAGGAAAGGCATGTTATTCTCTGAACTTAACGAAGCTGTTCCCACCTTATTCCACTTAGTCATTATGCCCACATAACTGAAATCACATGGTGTAAATATTTTGTCAAACATATCGGGATATTTGATTTTCTCCATATTGCCCAACCCAGGCACATTGGCAGCTAAATCGATTAGCTGCTCAACTTTGATCAATGTTTACATTTTTTTCTTGAAGTGTATTGTTTAATTTGGGATCCAACAGACACCTACATTGACAAGCCTTGGCAGGCCATTGATAAGTAAAGATGAGTCATCCTCAGCCATCATGGGCCCACTTACAAACCCCTTTGTTTTATTCCTCCGTCTCACCACTACATCACTTTTATCCCCGGGAAGATTCGCGCAATAATGTTCAATTTGCACCCCCACCAATCTGCCTGACTGTGTGTGTCAAATATATATATATATATATATATATATATCTATCCAAAAGCACATTATGAATATGACTCCAGAACCTCAGTAGTTTGATTTCATTAGCACTCCAGAGTCTGTCGCTCCCCTCTAATATCTCTCCCTCTTGCTGGTGTGATTCAGGACAATGAGGCTTAGCTTAACAGAGAGAAGCTCATGCGTTTGGTTAATGTCATTTAGGTAAGATTCTTACGACAGGAGTAGAGCTGCAGATCCTCATCCAGTGGAACTTGAATAGGTCTGGTTGATGTTATTTTCTCTCTTTTTGTTTTGCTCAAGGTTAGTTACACTCATACCACATCATACTACAAATAACATGCCATTACATTTTTTATTACACATTGTATTAATTTAATGATTACCTGCTCCAAAAGCCATCCTTACTGTAAAGCAGGCTTACGCACTCATAGAGGAGCTGTCGGCGTCATTGGTCAATATCTCAAATTAGTTAACAAACTCATGTTTTACACCTCAATGTCAGCTAAAATATCCAGGCATAATAATAGATTCCCAACTCGCATTTCAAAACACAAGTAAAAAATAGCTGTCAAAAGAAACAAATTAAATTTGTCAAACTTTAGGCTTATTGTGAACGATTTAAAGGTGCTAAATGTGAGTTTGGGGGCGTTTCTTTTGCCTCTCAACAACTCTCATAGCGACTGCTAAGCCAGCGGCTCACAGCTAACAGAGCTAACCATGTTTACTTTAGGGGGAACCGAAGTGTCACTGCTACGCTGAAGTTATCAGCTGTAAACCCCCGATGAGCTGCGAGCTCGCCAGTGGGACGCGCTCCCGTGCACTAAAAGCATGTGCGGCCAGCTCAGCTATGTAGAACGTAGAAGCTGTGATAAAAACATACACATAGAGATAGTGGGACTTCATTCTCTGCTCAGGTAGCTTTTACACCACTTTGTCTTCAGCTGATATTTATTTGCTGCTTTATTACTGCGCTGAATATCGATTTTAGCACCTTTTTATCTAGCAAGGCCTCAAAGTTGTTCATCAGTGCCGTGATTCTGTGGTCTGGACAGGTAGGACCACATTAAAAATATCATATTGTATGCTTTTTTAACTAGATATGATTTCCTAACTGCATATGACTCTTGTATGTTTTCTTTATTACCATCAACCTGCCACCGACTAAAAATGAGCCTGTATGGCTAAATCTGGCACATTTACACCATGGATTCAAGTGCTCATGTTGATTAATGTGTGTTGTCGCCTCTTAAATTCAGCTACAATAAACAAACGGGTTTAGGTTTGACTTTTTCCTGGGTCCATGTGTCACTGCTTAGGAGATTTGGGCCCCTGATCCGACAAACTCTCAGACTGCAAGTCATCTTAACCTTATAATGTCCTGGATAACTCATATTTAACGCTAGCAATTCCGGGTTTCGTCTTTTTTTTTTTTTTCCGAGGCGGTATCGGATCCCTTTCTACAAAGTCTGCTACTCAGTCTTATCTTCATTACTGCAGCAGTGAAGGTAGGGAGTCTGACTTTGGATGCTGGCTCTCAGCCACATGTATCTGCCAATGCTTTATGGAGGATTGTGAGCAGTAAATAGAGTTGAAGTAGACAGACCCCACTCTTCAGGCAGATTGCCTCTGGTTCCAAGTGAAAATCGATAGCAGGAAAGCAAGCGCTGTTTGCTACTTCTCTTTTTGAAGCACCTGCATTAGTTGAATTTAAACAGGAGAATAACACTCTCTCCATTTGACTCATTTGTCTACATGTACTCTGATGATTGTTTACAGTCTTCAGTGTGTTTAGACGTGTTAAGGCTCATTTTGATGTAATACTCTTTACAGTGGTTCGCTGTGGGACACTGTGTTCCAGCACACTCATCAGCTAGATCTAAGTACATGTAATCATGTACTTATGTACAACGTTGAGGTTTCTCCATTTTACCTTTCTGCCAGTTCACCACCTGGGCACAACCGAGGTGCCCTTGAGCAAGGCAACTCTTAACCGCTCAGGGGTTAGCCCCTTTGCTCCATCTCTCCACCTGCTTGTCTACGAGTCTTCTTCTTTATCCTTCTACTCTTTACACTCTTTATTCGACTGCATTTGTCTGACAGCTATAACCACATTACTGATTAACATTTCTACATTTAAAACAAACATATAAAACAATACAATGTTAAAGATTAAACCAGTGATTCAGTCTTTTTCAGATGTCTATGGGCAGCTTCCAGTTCAACCAGAGTGATTCCTCCTCTTAACTTACCAGATGGTTTTGTTTGAATAACTGTTTAAGGCCCCAAGAGGTCAATTATCTGATATTTCTTAAAAAAAAATTTAAAAAAAAAGCAAACTTCAGCAGAAGGTCTCCAAAAGATATGAATACATATATATGTGTAGCAGATCTTGATCTCCTCTTTTCTTGCCCCTTTAACCCTCACAACCCCCCACATTTATCTGCTGACCTGCAGTCTTTCTGTATTTTGTGCCCTTAATCGTCAAATGTTGCAGCTTTAACCCAACATGATGTGAGCACTCTGTACATCTTCAGCACACATTGGGGTTTGTGTACTAGGAACAAAAGCATCTCAACCTGTATGTTTAGTAAATACATCCTTTCTGCCTCATACGTCACTTATTTTAGACTTTTCTGTGGAGCACTATGATGTGGCAAGAATGACCACAGGAGCATCGCTAGACAGGAGAGCATTGGCTGTAACAACAGGGCATGGTCATTCATATCGCATAATGTAGACCCAAATATCTGAACAGAACATTTCCTGACGTGTGTTATGGCTGCAAAGATTGAACTGTAATTTAAATTGAATCAAAGAATGGCAAATGAAAGTAGGCCAGCTGACGTACGGATGTCATTGCCTTCCTCATCAGGTTGGTGGTGTTAAACCGAACTGACTATCAATCACTAATTACTGTTTTTAATTTGCTCTTATTTTTCAGTAGAACTAGCTAAATCCTCTTGCTGTCTTTAAAGCCTTATTCTCTGTTTCACTTGTTAAACTGTGTCATAGTTTTCTTGCGCATCCAATCGGGTGTTTTGAACTCATCTTGTATGAATTTCCTTCCATGGCATTTCATATTTGAATATGACACGTTCAGTACCAGGCTTTGAACTATAGGGCTGGACCCGAATATTTGACTATTCGGATATACAATAGAGGTGTTCGGTTTTAAATTGTGGTGTTTGGGTAATCGTCTGGATTACAAAAATGCATAAAACATTCCAAATCTTTTGGAAAATGTTTCTTATTCAACAACGAATAAAAATACAAACAACAATACTGTAAAATAACAGAGTTTTTAAAAATGAATGCCTTAAATTCAGCTGAATGACTATCTCGGCCAAGAACAGAGAAATGTGTGGCTGAGTCCTTCTTGATTCACGTCATGGAGACCAAGCCCTCATCACCGTTGCTTGTGTCGGAGCACAACCCCCGCTGGGCTCAGGTCGGAGGGCTGAGCAGAAGCCTCTGAGTGAGTGACAGGAAATGTACTGCTTTAGTGCCATGGGATATGAATCTGTGCGGCCTATTAGCGAGAGGTTACAGCGGCGGTCCTGTGCCCAAAAAATGGTATTTGGACAGCCCTACTTTGAAGTGGTATGTCAAACCTGATGACCGAGAAGGTGGAAACCTCTGGGCCTCTTAAAAGTGACTTAAACTTGTTTTCTATCTAATGGCCGGGGGGGGGGACTTGGTCCATTTAGAGTAAAAAAAAGATGTTTCCTCTTAGAACTTTAACCCTTTCACAGTGTGTTTTCAGTTCATGGAAGTTAATCGTAAAATGTTGGTCTCCTAAAAATGTATTTTTCAGCATTACTCTCGAGTCACCTCTGGTTGTTAAAGAAAAGTAAAAAACAATTGGCCAAAAACCAAGGTGTCAGCAGCCAAAATGTCAAACTTGAGGCTCCAAAACCGCAGTGCACAAGAATGAATAAAGCCCTCTAGTTCAAAAAGCTGAACACTACTTCAAACTGAGGATTGTCATGGTGTTTCTCATGACCCCCCCCCCCCCCCCTCCCTCTCTCTCTCTCTCTCTCTCTCTCTCTCTCTTCCTACAGCTGATGGGTCTCTGTGTGCTGTGTGTGGGGTTGTATGCCGAAGTGGAAAGGCAGAAGAATAGAACCCTGGAGGGCCTCTTCCTGGCCCCTGCTGTGGTGCTCATCCTGCTGGGCCTGGTGATGTTCACCGTGTCGGTGGTGGGCATGGTTGGATCGCTCAGGGACAACAAGACCCTGCTGCACATGGTGGGGATGATAGATGAGGAGGGGATGTGGCCATGAGCACATGTCTTCTAATGTTTGGTGTGTGTGTGTGTGTGTGTGTGTGTGTGTGTGTGTGTGTGTGTGTGTGTGTGTGTGTGTGTGTGTGTGTGTGTGTAAAGGTTTATGGGTCGCATTTGCATTGTCAGCTGAGTTACAAAATCAGGGATGTAATGAGGAATAAAATAGGAAATTGCACATACGAGGGTAAAACTTCAAATGTATGTGTGTAAACATATACGTATTTGTGTACATAAATATACAAATTGCACTCTCAAAGCTGAGACATGTATACTGTGATCAAAGTCTGCCCGGCAGCAGCAGTTCATAAAACTTTTAAATCAGTGACCACTTAGAATTCACCTCCAATGCAAAAAGCACAGCTGTTGGTTTTACCAACAGCTCTTTTGAAAAAAGAGCTGTTGGTAAAACAGCTCTTTTGAGCTCTTTTGAAAAAGAGCTCAAAGTGTGCAGGGATATATTATTGTAGTAGCTATGCAACTATCTAATTGGCTTTAGCTAAATAAGCTGAAGTGAGAAAAAAGGGATTAAAAGTTCTCCATAGAAAAGGAAGTTGGTGGTGTTTCTGCTCAGGCTTTGATGAAGAGGACGAGAAGCTCGTCGTGCTGAGGAAGCCCTCGAGTTGATGCTCCGCTCTGAGAAACATGGACCTGATGCTCCTTCATGTCTGCTTGTCTTGTTAGCATTTTCAGAGTTTGTCAGCAAATATTCCATAAATAATCCAATCAAACAACCCAATACAGAGTCCTTAAATATTGATCCAATGCAATATCTAAAAACGTTTAAGTCTCTGATCTGATCTGCATTTGATCGGGTTTATTTTAGCTGAAACTGATGCATTAAAGCAGATACATTTACCGATCTATATGATCGCATCGTGTCATTGATATCCTGAAAACATGACTCTTATTTAATAGCGATGTAAATGGTTTTCTTGGTGCGTCGGTGCTACACATTTCCTCCGGATGCTCTATGAATTACTTTTTTCCTCTCTCCGCAGTTCCTCTGTGTTCTCTGTGTGCTGCTGCTTCTGCAGGCGATCGGGCTCACCATGGCTCTCATCTTTGAAAACAAGGTAAACGTCACATTCTCACGCGTGCTGTACATTCTCATGTATTATCAGCCTAACGACGTCCTCTGGCCACAGTGAGGTCACTGCTCCTTCACTGTGCTGACTGTCGCCACCTCTCCTCTGTGTTTCCGCTTCATCTAGACCGCTGCCTTGGTCCAGAGCAGTATACGAGAAGGAATTAAACACTACTACGATGATCTGGACTTCAAAAACATCTTGGACTATATGCAGCAAAAGGTGGTTTGATATTTTATCTAGAAAATATGAACAGAATTGCAGTATTGTTCTAAAAGGTGTGGCATTTTTTGATATTGTTGCAATAAGTAGATGCAGGATAAAAAGGTTGATTCTCTCACAAGAATTCACTGTGCATTATTCAGAGCTTTAATGATGATAGATTTGTTTCTTAGTAGAAGTCAGATGGTCACACAGCTTTTGTTTTCCTGCATTGTAATCCAGCCGGTTTAGCACCAAGCTGGTCATTTCATAAAAACACGACATGACTTTCAGTATTGCGTCTTTATTTTCAGAAAGACTGTGGGAATAGTCGGTCTGCTTTGTCATATTTTTGTGACCGTTGCGGCGTGATTCCCATTTGAAAAAGCCTTTAAGCGCACACACACACACACACACACCTGCCCCTTCAAACCCTCCTGGTACATTATACCTCTCTACTGGGCGAACAAGTAACACGACCTACAGTGAGATTATTCATTATCATGCTTCATGTAGCTGGATTCAGACTAAAACATCTGAAGGAGTCGTTTAGAGCAGCGAAAAGATAACGGGGTGTTTGTTCGTCTACATTGATGGACAGGGCTGGTTATTGCAAACAATAGTGGGGGGGGGGGGGGTGGATTTGGCAAAGATTTCATTTGTGGCAGT
The DNA here is from genome assembly GCF_004355925.1 of Anarrhichthys ocellatus. NCBI lineage: Eukaryota > Metazoa > Chordata > Actinopteri > Perciformes > Anarhichadidae > Anarrhichthys > Anarrhichthys ocellatus. Next base: position 8,469,622 of record NW_022280039.1, read on the forward strand.
CTGCAGCTATTAAATCGATGAAGAAGAATAAGCGAATAACAGGAAAATGCTTCAGTGGGTATTTTAGAAATATATCATGTTCTCTCTGAGACGCATATTTTATCTGAGTAATAACAGAAGAACTGACATCAGTTTTGGCTCCACTGAAGCGTTTCTTTGAAACTCTAGACAAATTAATTGGCTGTAATGGACATTTAACCTTTGGCTGTGAGCTCAGAAAATTGTCTCTTGTCTCGCAACTGCCATTCTCACAGTTTGCCTTTTTCTGTATCCGGGAATACTCGCTGTTATTTCACTTACAGAGAGGGCATTACGTCCCGCTCCCTGCCTTGTGTCCTCCTTTCTTTTGCTTCTTTTCCCACTGCTTGTAAAAATGTCTTATTTGCGCAGCCAGTGTGGTTCCTGGCAGCATGCGGCGGAGGTCAGGCGATGACAGAGATAGAGATGTCCTTCATCGTCTGGGAAAGGTCTCAACACGTTGGACACTTAAACCCAGTACTTCAAAATGATAGCCGTTAATTGATTGTCAGAAACTCTGCAGTCTTCACGTGAGCACCTGTTTAGCACTGCAGACATTTATTTTAGTTTGCTGTAGGACTTGGATGTAGAGAGAGATAATGTTGTCTTGATAAGAAGGCAGCATTGTGAGGGATCTCCGTGTGGATAGAACACCAGAAGCTGTAACTCAGCGGGTTGTTTTAGTTTAAGAGTTGTTAGAGAACTTAAGCTTGTTGTTATTCCACATTTTAATTTGTTTTGATAGCGTGCTTTGTTCCTAATTGCCTTGTCTGAATACTGTGTTGTCTTCCAGTTTTCATGTTGTGGAGGGGATGAGTATAAGGACTGGGGAGTCAACCAGTACCATTTCTGCAACGGTACTGGTCCATTAGCCTGTGGGGTTCCATATACCTGCTGTGTTCGCCGCAAGGTGAGTGCTGGCAACACAAACATACACACACACCAAACAGACAAAAACACACATAAAATCACATAAGACATCCGCAGCATCTGTTACTTCCTGCTTTCACACCTTTATTTCAGTACAGATCAAGGTAAAAAAAAAAACGTACCTTTTAGTTCTGCTGTAGTCTGGTTCATGGTCACACCGACTCAATACAAATAAACCGGAGGATCGACCATAACGTCATAGTGACTGACCGGTAACTCACTACTGATTGGTCAGTTTTGACCACTGTCATCTTGCAGCGTTGGCAGAACATGAACCCCCTTTGGGAAATAACAATCCCTGAGACTGACAGTCATGCAGCACATTACAGCACCATATGTGTTTATTTGAATTCTCTGGTGTCACAAGGTGCTCCCCAATAAATCATTTATTATGGCCATGGGAAACCAGAAATCTGATTATCGGCTTTCACATCGGCCTAATTGAAGTGAAGCAAACTGGAAAACGCACCAGAGTTGGTTTAAACCGCACGTAACCGGTTAGGTGAGAAATCACCCCAAATAACTACAATTCAAGCTTGGATACAGTATTTTATAGGAAAGTCATGGCGTTTATGCTTCTAGAATGAAACACTGAACTTATAACGCAACATAAACTAAAACTATAATGGACATTTTTTCCACTCGCATGCCGGTAACATGACAGGTAATCGGTCATCTGGAACGTTTGGCTGCTTGTAAGACTATAATCCGACTGACGATGTTCACGAAATGGACTGTAAATAGACTTGATTTCTTTGCAGACGGCACATTTCAGAGGAACCAATTCAGCCAGTTAATTAGCAATTATAGATCAGAGTATCGCTGATGTTGCAGCCATCTTGTTCAATAATCCTTGTCCCTGCTGACAGATGGCACAGATCCAAAAAAACATGCACCGAGTTAGTGAAGTCTCCGGCTTTACCAAGGCATCATTCACTGTATGAGAAAAGCATCTCTCTTGTATATATGTGGCCTTTAGGAAAGCTCTCTCTTTAAATTCCCCTGTGGCCCCCTCCACCCTCTATGTGACCGGTATCACTCCTGTCCCTCGGCTCAAAACACTGATACTGTCTCTGGAAGCAGCGGAGCTGTGCTGCAGAAACTTAATGACAGATTCATCCCACGCGCGCACACACACACACACACACACACACACACACACACACACACACACAC
>NW_022280039.1:8471755-8489255 GCF_004355925.1 Anarrhichthys ocellatus
CACACACACACACACACACACACACACACACACACACACACACACACCAGAGAGATAGAGGAGTTGATTAGGGAAGCTGAACACTGGCTAGGTTTCTGCTGTTATCTGTCCCTACCTGTCAGGACTGCAGCCATTTTGCAAACACTTAAGTTCACGCTCTGGCTGACAGGAGACAGGAACACCCCTTTTTGAGGAGCATAACTCCCTCTTCTGTCCCCATGGTTTTGTCTCTTGTCCTCTTAGCTCAGTTAAGGTCTCTGACTTTCTCTCTTTGCACAGGTAGGAGAGGTCGTCAACACTTTATGTGGCTACAAGACTCTGGATAATGAGGTAAGAGGAACAACGGCTTATAGTAGACACATTTTAACATTGGTTGTACGTATCATGACTCCTAACACGGCATGTCTGGCTCACACAGGGGACCACTTTAGAAACCGTTTATTTGTTAACATGTCAAAACCACCTTGAAAATGTCTGCAGTCACAATTTTAGTGAAGGTCCCACTTTTCTTTCAACATAGTAGAGCTGCAGCAAATAGTCGGTTAATTGAGGAAATAATTATTTAATCAAATTGACATGTTGCTGTTTATGGGTTTAGTAATGGGCAAAATGGATAAAATCTAATAATATGGAAATGATCTTATATTGTTATTTTTAATTCATAAACCCTTTTTAGATCAAGTAACCAGATGGAAATGCATGTTTGTTTGCTAATCCAGTCAGTCATTGATGAAAAATCCTATAAAAAGTGTCGCATATAAAATGTAATTATATATATTTATCAATACTCGGTAACTTTAATATATTTCATGCTAGACAAATAAAATAATGATATTCAAAAGGCTTGAAACATTCTTGCTAAACACAAAGAACCCTTGTTAAAACAAAGGAAAGAATTCACTTACCGTATTGGCCAGAATATAAGACAACCCACTTTTTGTTTTTGAAAACCCCAAACACGTTCAGACTAGTTTTTGTTTTTTTTTGTTTTTTTTCCTGAGATGCTATCAATCCAAGTAGAAGAGTGACCTCATCTCTGAAGCCTTTTCTCTTGTAAAACATCAAATACTTCCATCAAAGCAGAACGTAAATCCCCCATTTACAGCTACACACACACACACTCCGGCTCTTTAAGTGGTCATAAGCATTTCTTTCACTCAGTTTTCTGAGCATCATTACATTCTGTGACACCAATTCTTGGCAGCTTTTTTTTTTTTTGCAGTAAAGCAGTTGGAGGACGCTTTCCACTCATTTTACACATGCTGTTGGAACGCACTACATACTCAATTTTAATGTCGTACATAATATGAATAGTATGTTTAGTATGCGGTTTTGAACAGAGCCTGCACTGGTACTCTCTCCATTCAACAATAATATTTGATCTAGTTTTTACAGCTGAAATTGAAATACCTTCTGCTGTGTGTGACAACTTTGGAGTGTTAGAACTCCACAGATGCAGCTTGCTAGTCTTCTTCCCTTCTTTTAGAGGTGGTGACTGTTCAGTTTTACTTTGAAACTGAAACTTTCCTCTTGTTGTCTTCCTCTGGTCTGTGCATCAGCGTGAAACCCTGCATGAGGTGATCTATGTGCGGGGCTGCATCCATGCAGTCAACCTCTGGATGAGTGACAACATTGGAATAACTGTTGCACTCTGCTGCGCCATTGGACTTCCCCAGGTAATTTAAAAGTCACAGCACCGACTCGCTGACACTGGAGTTGGTTCAAAAACTTGCTTCCGTGGCTCATTTTTTTTTGACAGTTTTATGCCATTTGATAAATTACAATTTGTCTGCTACACATTGCAATGTCTGTAAATCTTCTCATCCATATATTTAGACTTGTCGCAGCAACCTCACAGAGAAGTAATTACAACAATTACTCTTCTAAAGCAACTGCATAAATAAATACCATTGGCTCTTTCCTGCTTCGGTATAGATTGTAGCTTATACATTTGTCTAAATATAGTTAATAGTGCCCTCGCACCACTGTTTTCTGAGAGAAAAATCTATGTATAAAGTAAACAATAAAGTTGCTAACTTTATTTTTTCAAACCCCGAGATGCTTTTGTACTAACGAGGTCCAACGTCTCCCTGCAGCTGCTGGGCATCATGCTGAGCTGCATCTTCTGGAACCTGCTGGTGGACATGAGCGAGTCGACCGACATGGTGGACTTCAAGCTGAAGAAGGCAGAGGTTGAGTACAACGAGCTGGACCTGGGTGGTGCCGGCTGGTGCATGTGTCTGCCGAGGGACGGCGGCTACCTGCCCGTCCCTGTCGTTGAGCCCGATCTCGACCCCATCGATGTTCACATGCAAAGGCTCAAGAAGCAGGCGCCTCTCACTCACTCTCAGCTCCGAGAACTGCAGCAGTCCAGATCGGCCACCGGGCTGGATGAGGTAGACATCGGCCGGAAGCAGAAAAGGGAACACTAGTTGGTCTTTTTGCCCTTTCTTGCCTTTCGGGTTTGGCCTTTTGTTTTTCTGTCGTTGTGATCATTGCATTTGTTGAAGTTGTGTTGCACTACTTAATGGTTGAACCTGTCCGTCATTGGATCAAGAGAAAGTCAGTGAGCTAAAGGGATCAAAAGTACTTTGGCACTTTGTTGGTGAATCTGTTTACAACAAAACTTGAAGGAACAACATTGGCTTTTAAAAAAACACATTTCTTTTGTCTTTGTGGCGGTTGATATTCAAAGATTCGTGGCATTATGTTGCATTTAATTTATTAAAATTGTTTAGCCTTTGACATTGAGCTATGTCTCATGTGCTAAAGCTTACCTCAGGCTGTTTTGAAGAATAGCCCAGTAGTCAGAGGACAGTACTATTTGGTGTGTAAATTAATTGTAGCTTGAAAAGATGTTTTTCAGTGTCCGAGGAATAGCCGAGTATGTCTTGCGTGTAGCGTCTGTGACGGATGTGTACAGTTTGTGTATTATTTCTTTTTACTATGATTTGATTTGATTTCGTGCAGTCGGTGTACATTGTAAGACTGGTAGTTGTGGAATAACATGGGATGCATGTTTTGTACTGTATATAAAGTCAATTAAGAAAAAATTAAAAATTCTCAGTTTACATGTTAGGTTGTCATGGGGGGGGGGGGGGGGGCTTCAGTCTATTCCATTTTTAAACTAAACTTTTTATTCCATCTTTTAATGGAACAACTAAAGGGATTATCCAGACTACAAATCCAGTGAAAATCTACTCTTGACGGTTTTTTGTACCTGAGTTATGCACTGTTTTGAGCTTCCCCCTAGCTCCTGCCTTGTAACAGCACTACTGTTCTTGTCAATAAAGCTGAATTTGTCTACTGATTTTTTTTTTTTGTGCCGAGTTGCTTTGCATACAAACACGATGACGCTGCAATAAATTTCAGCCGCAAACTGAAACATCTTGTCTCCAGAGAGGATTATATGTCATTCGGTGTTACTCACCAGAACGCATCGTGTGAGGTCAAACAAATGTGTTGAATTTTCTTCCAGCCTGTAGCGGCTTTTCTACAATATAATCGGGTGATTATTATAACCAAATTTCTTTTCTTTTATTTAAAATCCAGATTACCTTCCAATTGACATTTGTATATTTATTAGATGAATACAGAGCATTTAAACCGACAGGATGTGATCCAGCTTTGGACTTAACCGTTAATGGTTTGACATTTTGAGAAATATGTATATTCTCTTTCTTGCCGAGAGTTAGACGAGAAGACTGTTAAGTTTCTTGGCCAGGACCAGTCGCCAGGCAACCAATGGAGATTTTGACTGGCGTTAAATAGTCAACATGAATTCCTGCCTTTGTGTTTTCCCGACCACTGTTCTTTGACCTCCATGGAAAAATCACCATAAGCTCACGGAAAGATGTGAAGCAGAATTCATAATTTTGGAGAAGAACCGCGGGGCTGAGATGCACTGGTGAACGTCGTTGACGTGGATTTGGGTAATTAAGCGTCTTCACTAAAACTTTTCTCAGTAAATCCTTTTGGAACCTAATTAATGACGTGTGTCTTAGCTTCAGCACTGTTCTCTTCCTTCCTCTTGTGCCCCCCACCACCACACTCCCTGTTTCACACACTGCCTCCTTAAAGACCTCTATCTGGATGAGACCAGCCATGTTCATTCAATTTCACATTGTACGCAGCTCTCTCTCTCTCTCTCTCTCTCTCTCTCCTGCGGGTTATCTCTCCTCATTCACTCTTCACCTCTCTTCCTCCCTCATCATGATGATCAAGAGACAGCAGGTGGATTAATTATGGCAAGGAGAGGAACTGCGTCAGCCATAAGAAATAAAAAAAAACACCACTCAACGGCCTGACAGCAGGATGTGCGCACATCCAAACAAGCCGTGATTATGATAATGTGGACATGAATTGTTGATACAATCAGGAGAGGAGGAAAACACACATTCACACAGTTCCCACACCCTTATCTGTCAGGGAACAGGCTCCAGTATTTGGAGGCGCACTATCCATATTGCTTGCTGCACATATATTGAGCTCAGATAATAACACACAATGTCCAGGATTCTTGTACATTTGCTGAAATTACAGCACACAGAGCAGCACACATTGTCAACAACCTACAGCCATACGGTGGAGAGAGCTGATGAACAGCAGAGCCACAGAGAGATTATATCATCTTGTTTTTGATCATCGATCATAACATTACTATCATTCCAAGTATTTGAGCTGTTATAATGAGAATGTGTTTAAACATTTAAGTATCAAAAATAAAAGAACTGCAAAAAGGGTTAAAGGTTTGAGACAAAAAGCGCTGTGGCGGTGATCTGACACTCTCAAAGGAACATCGACCTAGAGAACATACCCGGCTGTATCATGTACTTTAGATAGACTCTAGATAATAGACTTACGTACATACTATTGCACTTCTTTTGGCAACTAGAGCAGTCATCCTGTGCAAGACACCGTTTGCTTTTTTGGATTTATTGGTGCTCCGTGGAATGTTCAAAGTATATTTTATAATCCAACCCTAATATGAATTTCTCCAGAACTTTGTCCCTGACCTGTTTGGAGCGCTCCTTGGTCTCCATGGTGCCTCTTGCTTGGCGGTGTTGCGGACTCTGGGAGCTTTAAGAACAAGTGTATACTGAGATCGTCTGATGCCCACAGGTGAACTTTATCTAACTAATTATTTGACTTCTGAAGGTAATTTGCTGCAGCAGATTATATTTAGGGTCTTCATATCAAATGGGGTGTATACATTTGCAAGTACCACTTTTCAGTTGTTTTTTTGACATTTTTCAAATTTCATTTTTTAAATTTCACCTCACCAATGTTGATGGTTTTGAGTAGGTCCATTACATTAACAAAAATACAAAAAGCCATTTAAATTACAGGTTTTAATAAAACATAATAGGAAAAAACAACAAGGTGGGTGAATACTATTGCAAGGCACTTCAGTAAATGTACTTAGTTACTTTCCACCGCTGCTTAAAACAGTGCAATGCCTCATAATGGCTACTAGGGGTCAGACTGTGGGGGAACAAATACAGTAAATCAATGAAGGCCTACCAAAGTGACACTCATCAAAGGGTTCTAGAATCTCTTCAATCTCAATTTTGTAATGTGAGATTCTGCAAAACATATATATTTTTTCCCTAATCCTATTTGAATACCTTTTCTCCTTTTCTGAAACACATATTAATGTCACTAGCATCAATCCCTGGCATGAGGTATCTCCAGCTCTCTCTTTTAACATTTGCAGGATGGACAAGTGTCCACGCCTGTGTGCACCCTTGATTGAATTACCTACGTATCTGGCAACTGTAACAGGGACAGCTTGACCAAATAATTTGCAGTCAATTTCACACTAAATGCTCCATGTGCTGCAGTGTACCAACGCACATTTGAGACTTTTACCAGAAGCTTCTCCCTCAAGGGTATGAAGACTAAAGATGTATTGTAGTGCATGGTTACACAGGGGCTTCTCATCAATCTTAAACCCTCCGTCTCATCCTCCTACTTAACCTCTTTAGTTTAATTGCTTATCACAGCCGCACCTCTATGGATCTGCAGTCCCACTCCATTAAGTTTTCAAAGACTACCTTTAATAGCCTCTCTCTAGTGTTCTCCGCTCTATGATTTTGCACAATGTGAGGAGAAGCAGAGGGGTTATGATCGAAACAATCGACTGAGCAAGCTTCAATTTATTTGTTGCTAAGAGCTGAGAGGGTTTTTGGAGCAAAAGTCATTTGCCATTTTGAAAGATTAAAGTGTCCCCCTCTCACGTACTAACTCAGTTGGAAATCATCTGTCTTCTGTGTTCGATAGATTCAAGAGTTATTTTGTTATTGTAATTTACTTTCTGTTCGTTGAAGCTATATTTTTACTCAACATGTCCTCTCTTCCGCCATTACAGTCACTGATTTTCTCCCAGCAGGCCTTTTGACAACACAGAGAGAAGGGTGTGAATTGATAGAGTTGAGTATACTGTATGACCATATCATACATCTAAAGCAATGAGCATGTTTATATTATAATTGTGGCACTACCCTAAGGTCAAAATGGGAACTAGAACCCAGTATCTCCTGTTTACTAGACAGGAACATTAACAAACTAAGCTAGCACGTCCATGAATATCTTTTACTCTGATAGTAAAGCTCAAATAATATCAAAGACATGTCTGGTCTGAAATGATGAGGATGTTAAAGATTGATTCATTAATAATCAGGCACTGTGTGGCATTGCAAATATTTTTTCGGAAGGAAATGGATTTTACATGTTTGTTAAACTCCAACAATTCACACATTGAGTTTTAATCTGCCTATACACATAGTTTTTTGTTTACAAGAAAACTCCACAGGGCATGCTCACAATCTCACCATGCTGCTGCAGTCATGTAGATGTGTACTCCAGGACCCTGTGACTTCACTGTTGGGTGTGTTTCGGGCAAATAGGCTTAAAAGAGGATTCACAGAGCCATACCGCATCATATCATCGGGGTACAACACATGCGTGGTAAAAGCACTTGCCGAAAGGATCACTAGTTGGCGCACGATCATAGAACATGAGGATGATTGATTCGTTACGCTGGGGCATCTGCATGGAGGGTGTCAATGGAAGGTTGAGAATTGCAATTCATGCTAAGAAAACAGGTGGCCCGCGCAGCTCTGGGTCCCTGCTCCCAGGCGCTAGGAGACTACAGCCAGGAGGAGAGCAGATGGCCGCTCTGGAGACGGAGATACAAGGGTTTGCACTGGCTGAATTCCCATTGGTTTGTGGCCATCACTCCTCCGAGTTCTACATTTTGGCCATTACCATCTTGGATTTTGGACCAGTGCCATCTTGTTTTTTTGCAACCAATGAACAGAAGTGACCATATTTGTGCGGCGGAGGAGTGACACCGTGATAGAGATGTTGTATAGGGCTATGATAGCAACCTGTCAATCACAAGGTAGCCACGCCCTTAGGCATATTCTGCTTTATGGTCTATTTCATTCTAAATGGGACCATAATTTACAAAATCGACATCATGCTGTATTGAAGAAGACTTGGAACTAGTGATTGAGACAATAAACTCATATTCACAATATCTACTGAAGTAATAAATCAAGTGAGAGGTAGGGTCATTAGAAGTTGTTCTTTTTGCAACCAGAGGAGTCGCCCTCTGATGGCCAGTAGAGAATCAGAATCAGAACCATTTATTGCCACGGCATGTTGCACATACAAGGAATTTGACACGACGGGTGGTGCCTAACTTTAAACAATCAACAATCAACACAGTGCAAAAAGTAGAAACATATTAAAGAGAGAATGCAAGTTTAAGGCACTTCTACATTGGCTTCACTTCTCAGATCCTGAGATTACTGCCTGCTATTGCCCAAGCTGCAGAAGCTAGCTGTAATCAGCTCTGGCTGCCATGTTTGTCAAAGATGCGTAGGGGCTTTTGTCATGCATTGATGGGCGTGGTTCCATCGCATTCCTATGCCCACTTTTTTTTGCATTTTTCAAAATGATGTAGTCTGTGGACTTAGGCTGGGTGCTGGTGGTGAAGTCACACTTTGACTAATTAGTTATTCTACCTAAAATAGCAGGGGATTAACACCAGAGACTTCATTTACGAGATAATTTCTGTAACAACCAAGTAACAGCTGGGAACTCAGATTACCTTATCTACAATACAGGCATTTTGACTAACTAAGCCAAAGCAACTCCTACAGTTGTTGCTCCCTTTTGCAAGAAGACAATGAGTTGATATGGCTGTAAAAAACACCGGATTTAAATGAAAAAAAAGAAGATTTTAGATGAAGAGCTCACTATGTGAGATTATTTTTGACAGATGATGGGCAAATAATGTTTCTCAGATATTCATTGATAATTAGGCACTACTGGGATTTGAACCCAGGATCCCCTGTTTTCAAAACAGGTGCTTTGAACAACTAAGCCACATCACCTCCTACAGTAGTGCTCCCTATTGCAAGAAGACAAGGAGGCTTTACAGATGTGAAACAAACTTGAGTTTGCAAATGTAATTTGTGGAAGGAAATGGATTTGACATGTTTGTTAAACTCAAGAATCCATAAAATGAGTTTTAGTGAGTAATACTGAAAACATAAGTTCTGTTGTTCACAGGAAAACCTGGACGCCTTTAAGTTCTCACCATGCTGCAGTGATGTACAGGTGTACTCCAGGACCCCTGACATCACTGCTGGGTGTAGTTTTAGATGCATGTGCTTTGATTTGAAAGCTCAAACCAGATCAAAGAGCTCTTTCTACAAAGCAAGGAATCTCAGTCAGTATATGTATGTCCTTTGCTTCGCTGGAGAATCATCTGTTTTTATCCATGACCAAGAGTGAATTTCACTGTCAGTAGCTGCTACTTGGGTATGCTTTTTCTTTCCAACCAGAGTGTATTTCACCGGCGTTTCTGACTTTTGGGTGTGTTTTATTTATAGCCAACAAATGCTGAGACCAGATGTCTATAGATATCAGGGTGTGGGATAGATTCAGTCTCAGAACACGGGTATAGTGAGGAATGTGTGTTCACTTATGGATGGATTGAAGACCCGGACCTTGATGCCATCCATAAGGGAACCCACATTCCATGCCTTTTTAATGTTTTCTGAGATAGTGTTGGTACTGCAAATACGTGCTAAATCTTTGCTTCACGTTGTCAGGCAGACATTAAGGCACATCCGACGAATGCAGACACACCCAGTTCTGCTTGGTAAGTATGTGGCTTTTATCTAATATAGATAGACATACACAAACACAAACACACACAGCCACAGCAACACCAGCATAAGCACTGTAAAAAGTAGCTATTTTTAATTCACAGATAGCTGTGCTCATCTACTTTCATTGTGGACTGAAAGCTTTTTGGCTTTCTTTAGGTATTTTCATATCCGGTAAATACCAACAGTTCTTATCCAGGAATGTTGGAAAAAGCCTGATATAAAATCTAGGATAGTATAAGATATTGAAAACGGTGATCAGGTGATCAGATAAGGTCTCACAGTGTGTTTTTACAAGCGGCACCCTGTAATTCTTTATCACTTCTTTCATGCTATATATTAACCTGCTGGTACAATATATATTGAGAGTTTTTCCATTGGTGGTTGGTGTCAACCGTATTCTGAAACAATTTTGTGCCTGGAGCCCTCTGCTGAGTCCTAGTTTTGATCATTATTGAACCAGCCATGAGAGAGAGAGACACAGAGCGAGAGATAGACAGAAATAGAAAGGATCTTTCCTCTTTGCTGAGTTTGTACCATTCGATAGTTAGTTGAAGCTCCAGTGGCATGTTTTCATTGATGCGACCCAGCGAGCAGCAAAGGCCTTTTCTGCTTTCACTCATTCCAGCTGACAATTAATCCAGGTAGGTTGTCTTACCCTTTTGTCCTGTTGTCCCATACTGTTTTGTTATGTTTTGTTTTCCTGTCTCTGCACCATTGGTCGCTTGTCTTTCTGAGCTCTCTGGTCTGAATGGTGCTTTTTCATTTTCTCAGCCTGTTGAGTCAGAGAGGACATTTCGATTCTCAACTTTACCTTCCTTAGCGCTAAATGAAAATGTCTGTCTGTGATGGAACGGGAAAACAAATATAGACACTTTGGAGAATTGTGGGCTCTCGAATATCAACTTCAGACCGATATTCCATTTAAACATGTATGTCTGAGGCCTGACTGTGTCAAGTTGAAAGTATCAATCAATTATTTTCATCAATAAGAGTTGGGTGTGATAGTTTAATGTTTGATGGTTTGGTTCCCCTGCTTAAAAACATACAGTGACATGTGACCATTCTGTTAAGTTTTTCTGAAACAGTTTGACCACATTGTCTTATGTGGATGAAAGTTAATTAACAGACTTTTAAAAATGCTTTGAGAAGTTGATGAGGCATACAGTAATTTCTTTAAACTTACTGAAGCATTAATGAGCACCACTTATCCTAATAACTGTAATCTCTCTCACTTTATCTCCACATACACACACACACACACACACACATACACACACACACGCACACACAAATCCCTCAAAAGTTTTAGGCCTTGTGCAGCTGGTTAAAACTGCTAAGTGCTATCTCTGATATATGTGCAGATGTGTGTGTATGTGTGTGTGTGTGTGTGTGTGTGTGTGTGTGTGTATGTTTATCAGCTTGTGGGGACTCTGATTACACAGTGTCATTGTGGGGATTTGTTTTAAGGTTAGGTTAATCTAATGTCCCCAAAAGTCATGAAAACACAACTGTGTGTAGGTATGTGTGTGTGTGTGTGTGTGTGTGTGTGTGTGTGTGTCTGTGTGTTCACATCTAGAGTGCTGTATGTACCTTATACGTGTGAGGAGTTCACATACATTTATGCTTGTTTATTGTGCATGAATGTTGTGATTTGCAGAAATCTGGAAATGATTGATGTTTGCACGTGTGCATGTTTATGCATGAGTGTGTGTTAGTGCGTGCGCATATCTCTATCAAGCTGTGTGGGGGTTTTGGAGGCAGGGCGAGCCCATTGATCAGGTCGTGAGAGGGGCTGCCTGCAGCTCTCGCTCCAGCTGCCCACTGGGTGTGAAGGACACTGATGTGACAGCACTAATTACAGAGGCAGGAAGCCAGCGCTACAAACATTCACAGTAGCAGCTCAACCGGGCTCTGCTGGGCTAAACCCATCCTCCACCAGTCACTTTGCACATCTCATCCCTCTGGGATGGATTGCATTTTAAGAGAGTCATTGCAAAAAAGAGACATTACACCCAAAGCCAAGTGAAAAGAAGCACAGGTTTGACTTATGGGATGTAGAAACCAGAAATACTTAATACTTACTAAATATTAATCACAGGGCACACTCAGTAGTGAGACTCAAGTGAATTCCTTTGCAATTTTAAAACAGAAGAAACCTCGGTAACAAATACACAATTTTATTTTATTATGTGGTGTTACTTCTAGCATTGTACAATTTTGGAGCCATTTAAACTAATTAAGTGATTGGGATGGATTTCTCTAGGTATAAAAGTAAATTGTATATTATAACAGCAGATGTTTGTGCACTCCGAGAACTTTCTAGTTTATTAACGGAACAAGAATGACCACTTCACTTTGCTTTACATTGCTTTATTAAAGCTCATTTAGACTTACAGCCAGAGACACAAAAATACCCCAAATAATGTCTGAAGGTAATTGAATGGAAGGACATTAACCACAACAGCTTTATACGGTCATAATATGTCAGACCTGTCTGTCAGCTTGTGTTGAAGCCCTTTCCACTAGCAGGCAAATTTGTACTAAAGCTTTAAATATATTCAACACAATTCTCACGTTTCACATCTAAAAGACATATAGGCAAATTCCAAATGGCATTTTGCTTACAATTACAGTAGCTTAGTGGACATAACGCTGTGAAAGTATGCTCTCTCTAACCTGTCACCAGCAGGAACAGGGTGGCCTTAAACTTTGCTGGTGGCGTTCAATGTATGAATCGTTGCCATGTGCGATAAGTTACCCTCACATTTGTTTTCCATTGATTATGGCCTCTCTTTTAATTATTTCCCCATTGATCTGCACAGTAACCCAACATGCAAACATGCAGGTCATTGAAAAAGAGCTGCTGCTGGAGTGTTCTATGTCAGAAATAAAGTATTGATGATGCACGCACACACACACACACACACACATACATAAGTCACTCAAACACACATGCAGAAATGACAACACTAATATACAGTGTCCATGAAAATGGAAACACAAGGTGTACAGGTAAACACACACATATGAGCATATATTGCCACTGTGCATTCTAGAGCAAACACTAGTGGTTCTCAACATATTTTGTGTCAAGGACCTCTGATTGATACACATTAGGTCACAGACCCCATTAGATTTCACTTCAGGGACCTCCAACTGAAAAGATTTTGGTTGTTGGATCTGATTAAGACCCGATTTCTAGAGTTGCCAACAACAGTTGAGGAGATAACCTTGGAGGAATGATCAGAATAGTCACTTTTATGACTCTTAGTCACACTGGGCTCACTAATTAAATAATCTAATCGTGAAAGTAAGCTATTATCTGTTTTTCTGGGGACCCTCTGGAACTCCCACAAGGACCCCTGGTTGAGATCCACTGCCATACACGCAGACAATTACATACCACACACACAGTCTAATGCTGCACATACCTGAAGTCTTTCAAAAATGTCTTTCGTCCTCTATACCAGGATGGACCATGGAGACCGAGGAATGGGCGTCTCTCACCTTCGCTATGAGGAGGAGGAGGGTGAGTGTGTGTGCACATGTGTGTGGTTCATGTCTATGGAAAATCCATCATGGATTTGCCCTCTGTTACAGTAATAGAAACAGGAAATGACGCCATTACGCCTACTTTGTCTCTTACTATTGTCATGAGACAGTGATTCATCACACTAACTTATAGTTTCAAATTTGTTCTGAGAGTTTGTGTGGGTGAATGCTGTTAATGGACTAAAAATAAGGAGTGAACATTGACATGAGATTGTGTGGTTTTGTATGAGTCTGTATTTTGGGGGGTTTGGGAGTTGCATATCCTTGTTTGTGTGTTTTCTGTCTTCACACTGAACAGCAGGCTCTGTTCTTTTTACAAACATCCAATATTGGTTTGCGTCTCCCCGTTGTTTAGTTATTTCACATGGGGTTTAGTGTGCAATTAGTTTTTAGAGCGACTCTCTAATTGCCTGCAGATGATCAAACTCACAGAATCCAGGTTTGTTTTTGCAAAACAGGGATTTCAGGAGCCAAATGCTAAGTCGAAGGAAAGCTGCTACCCTGAGTGATTCTAAATAGACTTGATTTGCTTTTATCTGTCAATGAGCAGACATGGTGTGAAACATAATAAATTCAGAGTTTGTTAAAGTTGTTGAAAACACTTCTCTGAGTATGAGGAATTAATGAATGATCTAATTAAACAATCTGCCAGTGTTACTCGCTGTCAGTCAACTATTTGGAGGCCTTTCATGAAGCATTCATTTAAGTCACTTGTTTTGGAAAAACTGTGCTCTCATTCTTTGGGTAAATCCGTGTGCTACAGGAACCCATATTGGCACTTTAGTTTTGCATTTTACAGTATTCATGTAACGATCGACGAACCGTATTTGTCCCCAGACCATCAGTCCATCTACATAGGTGTGCCAGTGCCTCGGGGATATCGGCGAAAACGCAGGCGAAGACGCTCTAGTCGTGAGGCGGCTGACATGGACAGGGACAGACACTACAGTCACCACAGACAGCCAGAGCACAGCCGCTACAGAGACATAGAGGAAGGACTCCGGGATTCAAATGAGCAGAGTCTCCAAGACATCAACCGCACAGGTAAGTCAGTGCCCAGAGAGCCATAAAGTTACATGAGAAGATAAGCAAGAACCACAAATTGTTATGACGTGAGGCCTGATCAGTTTTCCCATGCATCACTCTGCCTGTGTCTGTTGTGCTGGAACATTTTGATGAGCTGCACTGTGTCAATCACCAACCTCTATTAGCCACAAACTTTGCGAGACTAACCATTAATGTTGTGTGTGAATCTCAATCCACTAGACAACCTTTTTTCCTACAAATAAGTTCAACTAATACTTTTGTACTTGTTTTAAAGGGACACTCCAACTATTTTACATGTCTAAGGCGGTTTACTTATCCTGGTTAGTGTTATTCAGCCTTAGATAGCAGTCCTATAATGTCTACTGTGGCTCTGGAGGGGTTTTTATCAAATCTGAGAAAAAAAAACTGATGATTATGTCATCTCAGGTTGGGCTTTAGGATACACATTGTTATCATAAAACCTGTGGCATGTAGAGTTTGACGATGTGGTCGCGTAGAAGGCAGTAGAAGTCAAACAATTGACACTACTTGTTGCATTATGGGAATTATAGGATTGAATGTCTTTAGGATTTGAACCTTATAGGAACCAAAAGTCGGGATATCACAGCCTCTGCTTTATTGATTTTTAACATTATTTTTTAAATCGCCTCTTACGAGTCCGACAACTTGATGGAGTGCAATCTTACACTGCTGGAATGCCCACTCAGAACCGCTGGGGACCGATGTGGTCTATGACCAACCAAACATTGAATCTTTAATGAATTAGGTGCTGACATTGTGTTACCATGCGCCTGTCTTAAAGTTAAGCATAATATAAAACTGTTTCTGACTGTAAAGGAATATGAGTAGCCTCTAATACAACTTCTGCTAATATAGGGAAGTAGGGCTGCACTCTTGTAGAAATTGTTCCAGTGACGTCTGGTGTACATAACAAGTTTTCTGCACACCGCTGCCAAGGAGGCTTTTACTTCAAACATTTAAACACCTTCCAAAGAATTGGCACAGACATTATCCAGACTTTGTCATGTATTACAATTTTGTTGCACTCTACTACCTCATGCTTTGTATTTGATTTTGCTTCCTTCCAGCAGTTTTAACAGAGAACAGAAGGAGTCTGAGACACAGCCTGAGACTGTGTAGCTTTTGTTTCAGGTTGGAGTAATGAGTCGCCTGGCAGAACACTGCTGCTTTGGCTTTCAAAGACTCTGCCTGGGAACATTGTCAACCTTGCTAAATCAATTTGGTGCATGCAGTGGCGAGTGCAGCAGAGGTGTTTAAATTGTCTGGACTATATCAACGCACAACTATGGTCTTTTGGAATATGTGCATGAATATCAATGTTGCATATAGTGCCATTACCGGGAGGAAGTTTATAGCAGGGACAGTAAAGATGTAAAAGACAACAACGGACAAAAATGTTGACTTGGAGAGCATTGGAAGGAAAATAAACTCAACATCAAATATGTTGTTTGAAAGGTGTAAGTGGTAATGAATGTTGTATTTCTTAAATTTGTTTCACTTGCCTTTCAGACAAAACAACATATCAGTAGAATTCATAGTTTGTTCAATATAATTGACTCACCCCGTGTACAGTTACTACCATACGGCTCAGTCCATGGGTTAGCATGTCAGCTGACAGCTCATTACCCTGCAGCACCACTGATGAACATTGGGTTCAATTCAACTTCCATACAATAATGAAATGGATTGTACAGTAGGCTCACAATTGAATACCTATAATCAGATAGAAATGTGTGATCTGGATGTACGCTTCAATACTGCAATCAATACTGCTAGTGCTGTAGAGTAAATACAACAGTTGGTTGTAAACAAGGTGTAAGTCAAAATATTTATAGTTTTAAAGTCTGTGTCTATTCATTCAGATTTGAGATCACTATTTACATTCATAAAGAAAAGATTGGTTTGATTTGACCTCTCAGCAAAAGGAAAAGGGACATCCTGTTTGTCTTGTTGAGAAACTGTCGGCTTATCTTTTTAATATTATGACTTAGGTTGCATTTAATAATCGTCAGGCCCGTAAAGCCTGTTTAAACTCTATGAATGCTATAAAATGTCAAAAAACTATTCTTTCATTCCATAGTGTCTCCAGCGGCAGAGCGGCTGCGCTACATCCTGAATGAAGATGATGACATGCCCAAGCCGACACTCTTCACTGAGATGGACACTCTACAGCGAGAAGGGGACGAACTGGAGTGGAAGGAGTCGGCCAGGTGGATGACTATACTCACAAACACATGCACAATCACATTCAGACACAGACATGCTTCTAGCACTCAAAAATACCATTGCTTTTGTATTTTCTTGCTTTGCTTTTGCTTAAATATTCTGAAATCTGAAGTACATCCACTTGAAAAATGATGCAGCCTGTCCAAAATACATATATCAGTGTCCAGCAAACTATGTTCACATTATGACGTAACTCAACACTGAACTATCAGGAAGGCAATCCAGACACCAAAATGTAAGAACGACGAGGAGAGACATATGAAAGGTCTTAAAAATAGTGGCTAAATCATTAAATGTGCTGACATGTTTCAACCACTGTATGTCTTCGTTGAGGAATTACAAACAAAACAGGTGTTACTATATAGTGTAAACAGCCAATAGGAGGCAATCACATGACCCAGGTAATATCAGGTCAAACTAATTTAAATAATGAGAACACTAAATATCACGAGAAGAGATTGTGCAGAAAAAAGTTTGTATACATTATAAATGGGAGAGAAGCAACCATAGATCTTCAACATAGGTTGCAAGAAAAACAGAGAAGCCTACACAAAAAGTAAAATCACAGAAAACATGTCAAGTTTACATCCCATCCTTACAAGACCAGGATCCTCTGGTTAACTTCAGCATTGTTAGACTGTGGAGTGTTGCAAGACAAGACTGAGTTCAAAATTTTGGAAAGGTCATAAAAGTGATTATTTGACATGAGTAGCAGCAACACTTTTCCTTCATGAGTGAACTGAGGTCTCTGCTCTTCTCCACAAACACCCGTCTGCTTCTTATTGGTAGCTACATCAGTTGCCAGCATCATGCCTGGCAGCTGCAAGCTCAAACCACAGACATCTACTGAGTAATGGGCACCACCAGCAGAGCGGAGATGCAGAGCTCAATGAGAGCTCGACAGTTGTGTATTCCTCACCCGTGTCTTCTGTCTGTGTGGTTTTTGCTGCCTTCAGGTGGGTAAAGTTTGAAGAGAAGGTGGAAGAGGGAGGAGAAAGGTGGAGTAAACCACACGTGTCCACGCTGTCCCTGCATAGTCTTTTTGAGCTCAGGACGTGTCTCCAGACTGGAACGGTGCTTCTGGACCTGGAAGGCTACTCACTACCGCAGATAATTGGTGAGACATCCCGCCACTGAGTGGTCATTTTTGATCAGATACATTTCTGTGTATACACAATGTCAGCTTGTAGCATAATGTTAGCTAATATCTTGTTAGCAAACCAAACCCTTCCCTAGTTTAGTGGTGAGCTGCACAGAGCCCATGAGTGCGATATAGTAAGGTGTTGTCTGCTCTGGATTGTACCTCTGCAACTACAAGGTCTATTTGAATCAAATTGGAACACAATCAAGGGTCCAATTGTGAGAATTCTGCAGAGGTGTAAGCATATATGTTGCTGTATTCTATATGAAACTTTTACTGCATTCACAACCAATGTAAGGCAAACCCTCGTATTATTCTAATGATA
>NW_022280039.1:8494255-8559996 GCF_004355925.1 Anarrhichthys ocellatus
TCTGGCATCCTAATAGGAGTTCAAATTAACTCGCTAAGCTAAGGACATGGTATACCTGCTTAACATTGTCATTGGGATCATGTTAGCATGTTGACATTCGCTTTTAGCTCAATTACAGCCTCACAGAGCTGCTTTTGTTTGTTGCTTTAACATGGATGTATACTAATGCCTCCTCATCTATCCAATGACAAAATGCCCACTGGGTTTGTTTCTGTGCTTACTTCATCTGTATGTGCCCGCAAAATAGCTAGCTGGAAAAGAGGCAGGAAACCAAAGATTGCAAGACTTTAATTGTAAAAACATTTATCGCATTAAATAGTTTCATTAAGCGCCCACGTAATCATTTAACATACAGTAACACTGACATCGTCTGAATCCCTATGCAGTTATTAGCTTGATTTAAGTCATTCTAGAAACTCAGCAGCAAATACTCCAACACAAGGTACCCCCAAGGTACCACATACCACTCTTGGGGGGAAAAATATAACAGTTTTCCTAGTTATTAGAGCAGTCCAGAGACAGATTACCATCACCGTGATATAAACTGATTAAAATGGTGAAGTTCTCTCTCTCTATCTCTCCATCTCCAGCTCTTCAGTGATGTAGCTTACAAGGCCAGAGATCGTGAGGACCTCATCGCAGGCATAGATGAGTTTTTGGATGAGGTGATTGTGCTGCCGCCTGGAGAATGGGATCCCAAAATTCGGATTGAGCCGCCCAAGAAAGTCACCTCGGCTGACAAAAGGTTGGAGTTTTTTAATTCACATCCGCAATATACATTGAGCTCTCAGCTTTTTTGTCTGTCGCACAATGAGCTATATCCTTACAACTGTTGTACAAAGTCAAACCTTCACTAAAACCAACTTGTTTTGTCAAAGATTTAGACGGTAGTTAAATATATTGATTCCTGAATGAAGCTTTATGCAGGGTGCAATAACACCTTTGAGTCAGCAAGCACCAGCCAAAGCTTGCAGGGGTGAAAAGCCTCTAAAACAGCACTGATAACATCAGGGAGTAGCCCGTTAATAATCACACATGAATATATTGATACTCTCCATATTTACTCCCATCTGTGTTGTATATATCTTTTCTGCAGAAAGTCAGTGTTTTCCGTAAACGAGCTGGGGCAGGTCAACGGTACAGCTGGAGGAGGAGGAGGCCTGTCTGAGGACGAGGAGATGCCACCACAACATGAGCTCGGAGAGGAGCTGGCATTCACTGGACGGTAGGTAGTTCAGGCCACATGGTAAACTGCTGAGAGGTTTGGATTAAGCTTAACCTGACTCTGGCATATGGAAATTAAATTTTAACGTGAATTCATTCAAATTTTGGGAAAGTGTAAAAATGATTTGGGTACAAATTCCACTCACCAAAAGAGGCAGATGCTCCTTAATAGGCACTTTTCAGGTAGAAGCGAACTCAGAAACAGTAATCAGAGACTATCGTTTGTAATGAGTTATTGAAGGAGGGTAACGGAATGAGGGTGTGGAGTTTTAGCTTATTTTGCAACTCGTTCCAGTCGCTTGAAGCAGCAAACTGGAACGAGAAGCGGCTGAAGGCGGTGCAGAATTTTGGAATGACCATGTTGATGAAGTTGATAGAGTGTAAATTGCGGTTGGAGATGAGTAGAGAGCGGAGATATGTGTTTTTTTTTTACCAATGATAGTTTTATAGATGAATTGATACAAGTGAATTCATCTGCGGGTTTGGAGCGATGGCCGGTTCAGTAGAGAGTATAGGCTGCAGTGATGAGTGTTGAAAGGAGCAACAGTGACGAAGCGGATGGCGGTATGGTAGATGACATCCAACTTATTATTTATACATCTACATGCGACTAACGGAGCCGGGGATTGAACCGCCGATCCTCTGATTGAAGGACGGCCCTGCTCTCCACTTAGCCACTTAGTATTTTTATTTTCCATGATTTTAAGTTTTCCAAAACGGTTTGGGGTGAGGGCCGCTGTAAAACAATTGTTGTTTATATAATTGGATTTTGCTTCTCTGATCGATTGGGTGCATTTGTTCCTTATAGCCCTGAAGGATTGCCAGTCCAATGTGCTTTTGGACGCCTTTGCTTTACGTCAGAGGTGTTTTTGGCGGATCAGCTTAGACAGTTCAGTGATAAACCAGGGGAGGAAGCGGTTCTTGATTCAGATTTTCTTTTTTGAATGAGCGTGTCTGTTCAAAATGGATACAAAGAACAATCTTGGGTCAGTGCAGCAGTGATGGACTACCAGTTTCAGTGCTGTGCCTAAAACAGAATCAATAAACCAAATGTGATTTTATCCGGATGTAATTCAGTGACACTTTTTTATTAAGCATACTGACCAGTGTGTTTTTTCCATGTACGTTAGCTTCTGTGGTGGTCTGTACCGGGACATAAAGCGGAAATTGCCATGGCTGCCTAGTGATATCTATGAGGGTTTCCACTATCAGTCCATCTCCGCAGTGCTCTTCATCTACTTGGGCTGCATCACCAACGCCATCACCTTCGGGGGTCTGCTGGGAGATGCTACCGACAACTACCAGGTAAAATAGAATGAGAGCGCCAAACTCAAGCAAGTGATTTATGTAAACTTGGTTTAAGAATTAGATTTGCACTTCTGACACAAAGGGTTCTATACATGATGGCAGGCTGTGTTTCTATGGCTTTACATCAGAGCATAAATCATGGCGTTGTCCAAGATAAACCATACAAAAAGCTAAATGTGAAAAAACACCAAGTTGCAGTTTTATGGGGGGGTTATATGTGTTTTCTTGGATGGGAGCAGTCACTTCCTGTAGTCTTATAGTCAATTTGAGGTTGTCGGGCATCCAGCAAAGACTTCAGGACGTCACTGCTCCTAAGTAGTCCAGCATATAACCCGCCGTAAATCCAGAGTTTGCCCTTTTATATTTGTTTTTTTCTACGTATTAAACAAATGATATAAAATATGTTAATTTGTCAGCTTCAGGTGCTGTCTTACCATTGGACAGAGCCAGGCTGCTCATTTCCCTCTGCTTCCAGTTGTTGTGCTAAGCTATTTAGCTGCTCCACAGCTTCATATTTATTGCACCAAGAAAGCAAATAAGCATATTTTACAAAATGTCAAACTATTCCTTTAATAGAAAACAAGAAAATCCAGCTACAGCAGCAACTATTTGAGGTGTAACAATTTTTGTATTCAATACATTAGTTAAGCATGCATGATCCTTGATACTAAGTCGGATTGTCCTTGACGCATATAGGTGTCCAGTGCAAAAGCATGCCTCGACAATATTGCTATAGCACACAGGCAAGTAGCAGCCCTAGATTAAAATCAACCGGTGTCATTTAAGGAAGTTTAATTCGTGTGTCATATTTATCAGGTTATATAACATATATGTACGGTCTTGACCTATGCACTGCTAGCTTGACATACGTTTTCCTGTTTTAAAAGTGTATTTGTGCTGAATTAAAACTATATTTTCAGCATTTCAGTCATCTGAATGTGTTTGCATATTTGAACAACTGAGAGAAACTACAAGACAATATCATTAATTCAATCTAAACTTCTCAGTCATAAAACAGTGATACTGTTGACTCTCTAATATGAACTTCCCCTTGCCAGAGAGTGTCTGGCTTCATAAATATGCCTCAGGCTCCACTGCTCTGTGAAGTCAGAGTATTTTTAGCTCATTGTGGTTTTGCATCAGACTAGGTCTCCTTTTTCCTATTCCTGCATCAATACCTTTGCACCAATACAAGCATTGACACACTCATGCACACAAACACACAGATGCGCACAGGAATCAGTTCAGGTAAGTGCTTTGACTGGCACTCGTTCCCTCCTCTCACTGTCAAGTTGAAATAAACCATCTTGTTTCATGTCTGATGCAATAACACACCGCAGTCACTTCCACGTCACGCCCTCCAACACACACACACCACAACGTTTTCTTTTCAAATCAGTCCCAACTCTCCCAGCTATTTTCGGCGGCACTTTCATTTCCCACCAACTTGATCTGTGAGTCTCATTCCACAACAATGTGTATATTAACTCCCCCATTCCATTTCTCTTTCCCTTTCGACAGGGTGTGATGGAGAGTTTCTTGGGAACAGCTCTGGCTGGCTCTGTCTTCTGTCTCTTCAGCGGTCAGCCCCTCATCATCCTCAGTTCCACTGGACCCATCCTCATATTTGAAAAGCTCCTTTTTGAATTCAGCAAGTGAGCTTCTTGAGAGCCAAATGATCTTGCAGTAGACAGACAAAGTGGAGTACTGTACCTGACACCCTTCTTAGTGTAATTTAGAGGATTATTATATAATCCCATTATAAAGAAAAAACACGACTGAATCTCCTGCTCTACACTGTATGACCCTTCTTCTTGATAATGATACATATGTACCGGTTTTCAAAGTCTATACACTTGGAATAGGTTGCTGCATTTGTTATATCTTTCCGTATGTTCATGTTATAGATACATATGATATATGTGCAGAAGACTATTGGATATGTTGGTTGTATACATGAATTCCCTTCATCAATGCATTCACCATGCTTCTCTGACCTCTCACTGCCAAAGGAACAACAACATAGATTACATGGAGCTCCGTCTGTGGATCGGCATGCACTCCTGCCTGCAGTGTTTCATCCTGGTAGCTACAGATGCCAGTTACATCATCAAATACATGACACGCTTCACCGAGGAGGGCTTCTCAAGCCTCATCTCCTTCATCTTCATCTCTGATGCCATCAAGAAGATGGTGGGCTCCTTCAAATATTACCCCATCAACACTGACTTTAAGCCTGACTACGTCACCACCTACAAGTGCGAATGCCTGGCTCCAGACCTGAGTGAGTTCACCCCTTGGCTCAGGGAGATGCAGGGGGCTTATCCACAAGGTGGCAGTGTGGCTACAAGTGGCTCTTTTTGGGCTCAGTAGACTGATTAATTAATGTATTTATTTTGTAGGAACCGAGCATGTTATTGAACATCACTATAAAATACAAGATAAAAACATGCCGGAGTTAGCAAGAATGCTAATTTACATCCGAGGCAGGCAGATTGTAGAGGAGACTAAAAACGCCTGTATTCACTTTACCAAACCTTTGGTTGTGGAGAACATTTTTCCCACTTTTCATGAGCGACACTTTCTCATCTGAGTATAGAGTCAGAAAGTCCACAAAAGACAGATGGGAGGATTGGATGGGTCAAACAAACATGGGACTTTCAGTCAGAAGCCACCGTGTGAAACCAAGTCAGTCGAGTTGGGAGTGAAAATGTTTTGTCATGACATTAAAGCCTAGTTATCGGACAGCGTTGAAAAAAACTGTTAATTTTCAAGCTGCACTAAACCGATTTTTTATCTTAAACAACATTTATCATATCAGCCTAAGTATGAATGTAGTGCTGCATCTAAGAAGAAAGTCTAGTTCTCATTAGTGAAGGGTGGTAGCCATCCTTTTCCAAATCAAATTATGCCGCCAATTACGTACTAATTACTACCAACCATTTTCGAGAGCAGTTTGTGAGTTAATCTCCTGCCATACCTCTACACTATAATACTAACTTCAAGAGTCATTTGAGATCCATCACAGTGAGAAAAATTAGCTGGAATGCATATTTTTCCTTTAATTGGGTTGAAACAGTTGCAAGCAGAAGCTGCTTTGTAAACTGTCCCTTTTGGTGCATTCGGCATCAGAATGATAAACTATTTAAATTGACAAACATCTTTTTCCCAATTATTCATGTTTACTCATTGCTCTGGATATGAGTTCATGATCCAACAGGTGCCAACAGATTAAAGGAAAATATAAATTCATAGTTTTTTTAGTATAAGTACATTTTTGCATTTATCTGTGGTTACTGTTGGCCAGGACAATATACTGTATTGACTGCTATTAGCTGATACAGATATACAATATTGTCTTGTATGCCGGCAAAATAAGTAACACAAAATTGCAGTACAGAAATGTCAAGTATATGTTTAAACTAGTGTAGAAACAGTTTCACCATTACATAGTTTGTCCACCAGAGATCTCTCACTAAGCTTATTTTTCAACTATAAAATGTACCGTTCAGTACATACCTTTAATAACCAAATAGAATGTGTCCTTTTAAGAAAACATTGTTTGTGTGTTTCTGTAGAAATATACATTTTGAACTATTTCTCTTGGGCTTGCATGGCTTCATGGTAATCTAATGTAAATGAGATTCCTTCATTGTACCAATTCACAGATGTTATGTAACCTGTTGACTATCTTTGAAAATGGCAGTGATTTGCAGTCATTTTTGTAAACATTGATTTCTGTAACTGACTTGTCTCTTGTTTGTTTTCGTCATGCACAAATAATTTGGCTACCGTCTCTTGGAAGTGAGTACCTCTTTGTTTGTCTGCATGAGCCTCGAGTGCTCTCTGCAATGCCCAGCCGCTGGATTCTCATTGTGTTTTTTCTTCCTTTTGTTTCCCTCCTCACCCGCTCTTCCTTTGCTGTCTCATTACCTCCCGGTTTCTGCCTGTCTCTCTCCCATCCATAAACAGTGGCTGCAATGATCTTCAATGGTTTAGTTCCAAATCCAGATAACAGCTCTAGTGTCTCTGGGGTAAGTACTTGTTTTCATTCCCTTTTCATTTTGTTGCCTCTATATACAACCCTGTCTCCTTCAAAAATATGTTCCCATACAACTAAACTGCACCCTCAATTACCAAAACATTTTCTTCTCGACGGAACAGTTGCTGTTTTAAATCGTTTCAAACATGTGGTAAACAAACAATGCAAAACAAAAAACTATACAAAACGACTTAGTTAGTTTAGTAAAAAGCATCATAGTTTGGCTTAAAATGCTTACTAAGTTTAAACAACAAAAAAAAAAACGCAACAAAAGTACTTGATTATTTTTAAGCAACACAAGTTCTTCATTCACACAGGGCACAAACAGTCTTCTGGGTTAAAGACCTCTGTCTTGTGGTCCATCCATCACTCCGACCTCGTCCTTGCGAGGACTAATTTAAAATGTATTTGTGATTCGTCCAAAATAAACGTAATCCACGACAAAATATGTTTCCCTCAAAACGCAAATCACAATGCAGTTTCGTTGTATGAGAACGTCATTTTTAGGAAACAGAGCTGCTATTTTGGTGCATTGTCGTTCAAGCTGAAGGTTTAAAGGGTCGGAAACATCAGCTTTTCCCAGAATGAATTACTGGGGCTGTATTTAAGCCCATATGATAGCAATGTTAGAAAAGAGCTACCTGTTTTGTTTACAGCCAAACCAAGTATTATCAACTGTGTCTGATAAAGAAGTCGCTTTATTCTCCTCTTTCTCTCCTTTGTTTGTTTCTTTCATCGAACCCATCGTCTCGTCTCACTCTGGATTACAACTTCACATCTGTGATGACAATTTTTTACTCTGTCTGTGTTTCCTTTTTTCTCTACGTCTGTGTCAAAAACACTTCACTCTTCTTCATCCTCTCCTGTCTCCAAACCACTGCCAACCACCACCCCAGTTGAATGTGACAGGTTTGGACTGGAGCCAGCTGAGCAAGAAGGAGTGTCTTAAGTACGGAGGCTCTCTGGTGGGAAAGACCTGCAAGTTCGTCCCTGATCTGGCCCTCATGTCCTTCATCCTCTTCTTCGGCACCTATTCCATGACTGTCACCCTCAAGAAGTTCAAGTTCAGTCGCTACTTCCCCACCAAGGTGACGATATGATCTGTCAGTCTATCTGTGTATTTTCATAAATGAATAAAACATATATATTACAACATATTTTGCAGAATAAGTAAGATGAGTCTAGTTTAAATTACACTGGACTCATTGCCTCATCGCACTTGAGTGGAATTGGACTTGAGTGAAATTGGACTCACTAAATCCTCTCAACAAACGTTGTCAGGCTGCCTGTTCCGCTCTATTTGTGGCCAAATTTATTCACAAAAAACTTACCAAAATGAAGTTCAGAGCTTCAAGTCCTATTGTCAAAAATCTAGTTTGACTCACCAGACGATGGTAATTGCTTTAATGAAATACAAAAAAGCTAGGGTGCTTTAATCCTCTCTGAGAATGTCAAGAAACAAAATCAAGAAATCCAAAAAGAAAATAACCGTCAAATTTCTCAGTAAACTGGCAAGTTTAAAATGAATATTGAAAGAAAATGAAATGAATGTATATCATCACCATGTGATGACATTATGAACTACAGAATATACATTTTGCATTAAGTTTATTTTAGTTGACTTTAGTAGCAACTGTTTGTATAAGTGGCTCTTGCACATGGCCCACTGTGAGCATCCTTCAGGTTAAACAAACGAATTCAATTGTTAAGTGTTCCATTCACGTTTGCTAGCTTGCAGTTTTATCCTACAATGCCTTTGTTGGCCTATTGCTATGCTTTGTTGCCGTTACTGCCACCAACTGTCGATCAATACAACAGCAGGAATGTGTAATGTGCTTTGATACAAACAAAATAGGGGCCCATCAATAAAAAAACATTGCTCCACAGCACTACTAGTGGCCAAGAACTGCACAGGGTACCTTTTAAGATGAATTTAAAGTGAAATAATGAACAAATAATGAAGACTAATGCACCAAATGTCCACAACAGTGGAATACAATACCAGAAATTTGAAGTTCAGTGGGGGCGGCTCTGGCTCAGTGGGTAAAGCGGGTCGTCCTTCAACCACAATGTCAGCGCTTCGATCCCCGACTCCTACCGTCAGAAGGTCTGTCCTTAAGCGAGACACTGAACCTCAAGTTGCTCCCCCAGCACTTCAAAGCAGCCTACTGCTCCTAAAAAGGCTTACGACTTCTAATTGACTTATTGTCACTTTTGATAGTTAATGTATTGATTGTATAGCCGTGTTGATACAATACCCTCAGACCCAAAATGGCACTGCTGCTGACATCTGTCCTGTTTCTGATCTCTAACAGAAAATGGATGGTCAAACAGACAAACACAAGGATGATACTTTGACTCAAGTGAAGCAAGCACTAGCTCAGCTTTTTATATATGAGTTGCTTCCTATCAGTCTGTGTCTCTCTGCTAAGAAACGTTTATTTTTCTATTTTTCAAATTTTGTTTTTTCTCTGTCTGTTGTCAGTTGAGGAAACTCATCAGTGACTTCTCTATCTTCATGGCCATCATGACGTTCGTGGGGCTTGATATGTTGTTGGGACTCAAAACTCCCAAGCTAATCGTCCCCACAGAATTTAAGGTACCTATTTTCAAACTCTTTTCAAAATAAGATTAAACATGTTAATAAATTAGCTATATGAATTAGCTGCTCTCACAAAGTTTTTGACAGCACAAACTGAAGCAAATCATTGTCATGTATTTACTTTAGTTGACAAACAAGTGCTTTCCCAGACTGGATGATCCATGCTATAAAGAGAAATATATTTATATGCTTTCTTGCTGATAATTAGATGAGAAGATCTATACCTCTCTCATGTCTGTCCATTAAATATGAATATATACGGCCAGGAGACAGCTAGCTTATCTTAGCATAGGCTCAGTCCAATGAAAAAACAAAATCTGCCTACCAGCACCATAAATCAAATTACCTGCAAGGAAGCAGATGACTGTCCCAAAATGTTGAATGATTCCATTATAGATAGTGATTTCTGTCTAAAATGTGCCCGTACCTCTGTGGAGACGGGCTGCTCAGCTGTTGAAGTAAAGTGACCTCTCATCTCCCACTAGCCAACTCGGCCGGGTCGTGGCTGGCTGGTGATGCCTTTCGGTAAGAATCCGTGGTGGGTTTACGTGGCCAGCTTTGTCCCCGCGCTCCTCGTCACTATCCTCATCTTCATGGACCAGCAGATCAGCGCCGTCATTGTTAACCGCAAGGAGAATAAACTCAAGGTAGGGCATATTTATGGAAGATACATATCTTTCATATTTATCATGAAGTGGTATTATTGCATGTTTCCACCTCAGCTATATCACACTTTGTTTGATTGAATCAATTTATCAATAAAATGTATTTCTTAAAGAAAAAACATTACAGCCAGTGTAACATTCAAACAACAGCAAATCACATTTCCCTGGCAGAAAGGCTGTGGATATCACCTGGATCTGTTCTGGGTGGGCGTCCTGATGGCCGTCTGCTCCTTCATGGGCCTGCCCTGGTACGTCGCTGCCACCGTCATCTCCATTGCTCACATCGACTCTCTGAAGATGGAGAGTGAGTCAAGCGCTCCCGGAGAGCAGCCTCAGTTCCTCGGGGTCAGGTTGGTCCTCAATAAGATAGAAACACAGAAATAAAAACAAAACTGTGACTTAATCCCTCGATGCTGCCACTGGCAATATCACAGTATGAGAGACACACTTTGTTAAGTCCTTTGTAATTGAAATTTTGAAGGAGAGAAGCCTAACTTGAAATTAACTTGACCGTCTCTTGTGTGTAATGTTCAACATACAGAGAACAAAGAATGACAGGGATTTTGGTGTTTGCCCTAACTGGAGTCTCCATCTTCCTCGCTCCAGTGCTTAAGGTAAGAAGTATATAGTGAATGAATCACGTGTTTGTTCAGATTTGCTATGGAGGACTAAACCATCTAAATATAGCTTCCTTTTTAACAAATACTTTCCTGAAAATAAAACTGTTTAGTGGCCTTTTTTTTCTCTTCTGGAAGTCAAGTTAATCCGTATTAGTATTTCCATTACATCACAATGAAACCCCAAAGTGTTCAATATTAAATAAATAAATGAGACATGAAATAAATAATCACATGAAAAGTTTGGTTTAATATGTGACACATATTTTTTTGTATTCAAATTCAATGATTAAAATGACGTTTATGTGAATGAAATGTTGTTTACTCATTCATATTTTGTGTCTGTGAACTATTGTATTTATTTACAGCTAGTTCGTTGATTCAGACTTACTTTAGCATAGTTGTTGCTCTAGCTAACAGGCTTAATTTGGTAGCATTTGTTATGTTATAAAATGTATTAATTGGTTGATTTTATTACATAAATAGTTTTCCATTTCATACATTTAACTCATTGGGGCTCTATACTACGGAAGCCCTGAGAGGCAAGTGAAAGGTTTTTTCAGGATCATTTTTCTAAGGAAGCCTACTACTTTACTACTAACCATCTGAGAAACAGTTTAAAAGAAATTTTGTCAGGTGGAACTTTTCTTTTGTCAGGATCATTTCAGAGTTCGTTGTAGTAATACTCCTAGGCTGAAGTGCCCCCGGCCGAAATTATTATTACAACAAATGTGACAGGTGGACTTTATTTAACTAATTATGTGACTTATGAAGGTGATTGATACCATCAGATCTTATTTTGGGGCTTCATGGCGAAGAGGGTGACTACATGCTGCCACCAATTTATAGTTTTATATTTTTTAGATATTATCGAAAAACATTTAATTTCCCTTTACCAATTTTGACAATTTTTTCGTACGTCTATGACATAAAATCCCCAAAAAATCATTAAAATTGAAAAACAAATTACTTACAAAAATGATCCTGGCAAAAGACAACAACAATAAAACCTGTTTAATGAATCATGTTTTTTTTAAGGAACTTTGAAATATTATCTGGCAAAATCCTTTTTTTTCACCTGTTCTTAAGTCATTAACACAGGAGAGAAAACAACTTAGTTCAGACTTCTTACTTATGTAACACACATCACTGCCAATCGTGTCAGCAATCTAGAAACCTGTCTGAATTGTGACTGTAATAACATGTTTTCTGGCCTTCTTGCTGCTTGTAGTTCATCCCCATGCCTGTGCTGTACGGTGTCTTCCTCTACATGGGCGTAGCTTCCCTCAGTGGAATCCAGGTAGGCCTACACTGTGTGGCAGCTGTTGATGTTGTTTATCATAATAAATTGAGTTATTGTGGCTCTACATCTTACTCATGGCATTTCTGACAGCAGGCGGGAAGCGGCTTATTAAAGCTGCCAAGTAAACAAACAAGCAGGCAGGCAGACGTGATCCGTTGTGTCCTTATACATAGCAGAGAAAGCAGAATTACAAGGGGGATAAAAAAAGGATTTGTTTTAAGCTCCCAAATTTTGTAAATGTGCAAATGCGGAACGGATAAAGAAGAGATATCAAACCCGGGGCTGAATACATAAACTGTACCTGCGGGTGGCTGTACTGAATGTGTCAGTGTAGGCTTCTGATGGCCAGGTATCTTATTATAATAACCAATATCTCTAGAGTAACAATTTAACAAATACATTCAGATGAGTTCAAAACACTATATCTGGGGACTCAGTGAGTTTGTGCTGGAGCAGGTGCTCCTAGATAACTTTCCTTCAACTCGAGGAAGCTGCATTCATGGAGCTCTGCATGTAAGTAACCTGTGCTATTAAGACATTTTTCTCATGCAATTTCCCTCTTTGCCTGACCTTCGTCTACAGTTCTGGGACAGGATTAAGTTGTACATGATGCCGTCCAAGCACCAGCCCGACTTCTCTTACCTCCGTCATGTTCCTCTGAGGAAGGTTCACCTGTTCACACTGGTCCAGATCATATGCCTGGCTGTACTCTGGACCCTCAAATCCACCTTCTTGGCCATCATCTTCCCTGTTATGGTATGTGACAAAATGCTCACAGTTGTAAGCACAGCATTCGATAAATCCTGTGTTGTTGTATCTTGGGTGGAGGACGAGAGGCCCACGGAGGTAAAGATCTAACTTCAAATAATATATCCATTTCAAAATGTATTGTTTGGATGTTAGTGAATGTAAAGAGACATAACAGAGGCATCATGTCACTTTTAAAAGAGTCTAACTGTTAACTATCATTAAGAGGAAGTGATCTGATTGCACTGTGTGTACCAGTGATACATGTTAATGTCATCTACAAATGCCATCCAGCTAAATCATAATCAGACCATAACTTGGATGTGAGATGAATGTTGATGGGAGTTCAAATTAGGCTTGTGTCTCAAGTGTATCTCTGTGTTGAACCCTTCAGATTCTGGGTCTGTTGGTCGTCCGAAAAATGCTGGACATGGTCTTCTCCCAGCACGACCTGGCTTGGCTAGACGACCTCCTTCCTGGGAAAGAGAAGAAGAAGAAGAAGCATGACGATAAGAAGAAGGGGAAGGGGAAGGAGAAGGACAAGGAGAAGAAGAAGTCCAAACCAGACGACAGTGAGGAGGAGGTGAGGAACAAGAGCTTCTGCTGCCCCCTGCAGTAAAAGCTGGATCACGACACAAGTTTCTGATGATTTGGCTCTCTATTGTGTGTTTGTGTTTGCAGGACAAGTGTCACGTCTACTCCAACCACTCAGCCAGCCCAGATTCAGACTTGGATCGCAGGTACTGTGTCCTTAAACTGCACATCCCCTACAAAGATCTAGTCTCTCCTGATGTTGCACAGTCTCAGTGGGGAGCGTACTGCCAGGGTGCTGCGACACACAGTGGTCTTTAACACACACACACACACACACACACACGCACACACACACACACACACACACACACACACACACGTGTGCATGGGAAAAGTTTGTCATACACAGTAAATGTGCACAGATTAAAGGGTCAGTTCACACAAATTCCAAAAAGAAAAAAGGTACATAGTAAATCTAGTTTTAGTTATATCTCAGTCAACCAAGTAGAATATTATGTGAATGTATAATATGTCTGGATATTTAGCGTCTAGGCTCTGACTTAATCACTTACCACAAGGAAACACCAGGCGAGGAGGAGGCCAGCGATAATAACCCCCCTCCCCTCCTCCGGGGGGAGGACTTTAGAGCCTACAGGTGGATGCCGGGGTTGAAGTGAGGTTTCAAGTGAGCAGTGTGGCAGCGGGCATGGCAATAAAAGAGCAATCAGACCACTGATGATTTAAGTACATTACCATGGTTAAAGGGATGCTTCAGTGTGACGAGTGTCGTACGTGAGTGTAGCAGCAATCTCCAGTTGTTATTTACTTCCAAATTAATCAATTATTTTATGACAAGCCATCTAATAATTCAATGCCCTTGTTACTTTCATACTCCTTCATTCATTCTTTGTCTGGTTTTAAGAATAAATATGAATTTAGAAAATTGTCACTTTTGTTGGCAGACATTTGCTTTTACAGATTATTTACACGTAACATATGTATCATAGTCCAGTTTCCCCTCATTGTCATGTTTGAGCTCAGTCTCCTCTCCATGCACTTTAAGGCAATGCAGATCGTTGTGATGTTATTATATATATTACATGATTATATATTAACTGCATACTCCTGCTGCTACTCTTCCTGTGTCATGTGCCAAAGCCACATGGCTTACAGTATGTGCACTGCGCTATACAACTCAGCATTTTGTAATTCTTCATTGATGTGTGTTGTTAGTTTTGAAGTTTTCTGAAAGGCAGTGACTTTGAGGTTAAGTATAGTTTGCTCTGTGTCACAAAGCCATTGGTCAGGGTCCTTTGTTTGGATTCACATATATATGAAATTGAATTAGATGAATAAAAATAATGTGTGGTATATTAAGCCTGTTGTATAGTACATGGAAAGGATTTAGTTTGTCTACAAATGTATAATTATCAACATGCAGCAAGCATCATTGTTTTGGTTGTTTCTTTTTCCTCCATGTGATGAATCACTTTCGCAAATCAGTCTGTGACGCTCACACCTGCATGTGAAATGTAGCCTGACCCTCACTTTGCAGCAGTTTCAATGGAGATGTTTGCATTGAAAAAGCAGCTGGTGAGGCTGTTTCTGGTAACTTTTTCTCAATCAGCTGAACATTTAACCACAAATACTTAGGCCTAGTTTGACCCTGTTTCTTTCCCTTTGTGGGAGATTCAGAATTTCTAAATTGTGCTTTATGTCTGCATTGCTTAGAAAGAGGCATGGTTTGGATTTGACTGTGTAATTTATTATTGATTAATTTGAATTGGTTTCGCAAGATGTTGTCAACTGTGGATTAAGATGAAGAAGATGTTGCTATGTGATTCTCTTTTATGCGTTTATACTTGCCTTAAATGCATTTCTTTCACCAAAATCCATCTGTTTTGATAAAACAAAAAACAAAAAAAATACCGCTTTCAAATAAGGTTCTGCATTCAGTCATGTTACAACATGTACTGACTTAAATAGTGTAAATGGTATAAGGTTGAATACAAATTTGCTTAGAGGGAAACTTCAAAGTCTTGTTGGATGTCAGACTCAAAGGGAAATCTGTAGTTTTGTTTTCTGAACTATTGAAGATTTATATATAAAAAAAACAGGATTTGCTCATTTAATAAAGTGTAGCCATTTAGTCAAGGTACTGTAGGTTACATTTTTATTTTATCACTATTTACATCACATTGTCTTGATAATATAAGGGTCCATTTACTTTTGGCATCAGAACTTCCTCAGTTTCCAGTATACATAAAGTTCATAAGGTAGAAATGGACTACTAAAATACTCTCAGCTCCATTGCAATATTAAACATGTCTCTCTTGTAAGGTTTACAAAGGGCCACAACAAACGGATTCCCATGTTCACGGTATAAATTCTTTCCCTGCCTTAATTAAAGTTACCTTTACCAGTCACCAGTCCCAGTCTTAACCATGAGGCGGTGTGGCCACAGACAACCACTACAGCAGCTCATTTCACTCATCAGTCATGTTTCTCCTGTTTATCACTGACATGAGCTCTTGTAGTGGGAGTCATGATGCCACATGGCTGAGCTCCTCCACCCTCCCCGTTCTCCTCCTTCAGCCCCTCATTGCTTTTGTCTGTGGGTGTGTTTGGTAACTGGAGCTTGCCCTTCCTCAGCATCACCCTCCACCTGAAGATCTCCTGCCCGTCGTCTCCGGCCATGCCTATGGGCCGAGGAATGGCCTGCCCGGTGCCCCAGGTCAAGATCGAGATGGAGTCGGACTACGACTCAGACATCGACCACCACCGCCCTCGGGACATTAGCAGCGAGACCACATTATGAAGCTCAGACTCTACGTCTTGTTGACAGAACAACGCACGACTCAGTGTGGGCAAACTACTCAACGCAGCCAGTGCTGCCCCACCGACAGTACAAGGTTTGCGGCTGTGAGCAAACTGACTCCTTAACAGACCGACTGAAATGGGACTGATCCAATCAATGCAGTTTGAGAAGTTTAAGGTTTAGCTTCGTCTGCTTTTAAATTGGTGCAGTTTTGACAGATTTTGCTTTGAATAATATATTAAATACAACATTTATTTGTTTACTTGTATAATGTAAATGGCCACAATACCAGAGAAATTATTTATTTGTATGTGCTGTATAGGATTATATATTGAATGTGAAAATATTTATCTTTATACATTTAGCTAGGTGTTGATATTGTACTATTAATGTGGTTGCTCCAAATCCAAACTAATCTTGAAATTGGTACAATGTCAAAACTCATTGTACGATCATCAGTCTGTGTGTACAGGCTGTGATTTTGAGGCAGGAAATGTGAAAACAAGCACCATTTTAGTGACAGAACTATTGACCATGAGGTTGTAAAGTCTACTGTCTTTTACTATATGGTAGCATTTGCATATTTGTGTTTGTTTGAATATGCTGTAGTGTGCCTCTGACCCCAGAGAACCAACTCTCCTTTCCCTGTTTCCCGCCAGTTCAACACTCCAAATTGGCACATTAACCTGGAACAAAAAGAAACAACCAAAAACTCCTGATGTTGTTGAAAAGGATCGATTTATTATGCATGATGTATCGTACGGGTTTATATTTGTGTTTTCACTCTCGAAAACTCTGTATCAAAACATAATTAACTTCCACCATAACACTCCATGCATATGTCAATAACAAAAAATTGACAGATATAATGTAATTAAAATGCAGTTACTCCAAAGCATGTGGTTTGTCTTGTGTTGAACACAGGGGCTTAAACACACATCATCACAAAAGTGTGTTCACTTCTATTCTTCCTGATCTACCAAATTTTGCAAAAGTAGTAAACACAGTTGATCAAATTGGAAACACATGATTACAGCCAGCCATTAAAAATATGCACAAAACAAGCACATTATACCGGTTTGTATTATCAATGTTGACTTCTGGACTTCTGGCGCCAAAATTAACCTAATGAAGTGGATCGGGCATCGGCCAGATCATGTGACTAATCCACCATATCACATAATTAAAGGTTTCCGGTGGAGTTTGCTTCTAAACAAACAATGTTTATTTTCAATGTCTCTCTCCAAAATGCATTGTGTGCATTCTTGTTGTTTTAAATCCTCCATTGTTTTCATCCATGTTAGCTAGCCGGCGATCTTCTTCTTCGCTGGCCTTTCTGGAACATTGCTACGCTTCTTTGCTCGTCACAGCCAGTGGAATAGCATGAAACCTGCACACACATTGCCTTACCTTCGTGTGTGCAGATTAGGATGTAATGACACGCGGTAACCCGTGTTTTATGGTGTGACGTCACTTTGGCCCTGCAGACGCTCACGGATACTGCAAGCATAAATGAAGCTGAAGGAAACGGAGCAGTGAATGTGTAAAGTAGGCCGAACTCAAACATCAATTGTAAATAATTGTCCGAACCCAGCCGGGTCGGGTATCCACACTCTCGTACAGATACAAACAAAACAGGGACCTACTCTTAAAAACATTGTGAATGCCTCAGCAATCCCTGGCCTCATGTACAGATTTGGGGTATTTGGTAATGAAAGAGACACATTCAGAGTGGTGTATCCCTCATTTTTAATTCTTTGGCACAACATATAGTACAATCATACTGTTTATAAAGACGGGGGTTTGATAATATTGGAGTAATATTTGAGACAATAAAGTCACACAATAGGACTCTACACCAAACATCCGAAACATAGAATTTGAGTACCATTACCATTATTAATAGTACAAATAATAAATATTAATATTATTACAAATTGGAATACACTCAAAATGTGTCATTTACTCTACAACGACAAACGGAAATCATTTTCAAAATCGTTTGAAATTTAAAGTGGCTAATTTCCAATCCTACAGCGGCTTTATTAAAAGCTGATAGCAGCGTCACGTCAACACACATGAAGGGTTCAGCGGAGCATCGGAGTGTTTGGTGAACCCGTCAGCGAAGCCCTCCCCTTCCACCAGCGTTGGCCTCCGGTTGCACATGGGACACAGTTCGTTGCGTTCCTGTGAGGCTCTCATCCAGATGATGAGGTTCCAGCGTTGGCCAGAGGAGATGGGCAGGGCCCCGTGCATGTGTTGGCCCCGGTGGAGGAGGCCCTCGGTCACCCTGTGTTGAACCTCTGAACACTCCATCTCACTTAAAGGCACCTGCAGGGGGGATACAACCGCTAACTTTAGACATGATTTAGCTGTTTTGTATGGAAATTACATCAAAAATTGTCTCACCATTACGGCTGTTATAATACATTTAAAATATTAGGTTGTTTAGTTTTAATGAGATGCAATTACAGTAGCTCTAAACTGCCAGAAAACTTTACTCAGGCTTTCTTATCTTAGAAAGTACGTTCACAACTTGTCACTACCGTAGGACATACGCCTGTGATCTTTCCAAACATGAACCTTTTCTTAAAGGCAATTCCTCTAAGAGAAAAAACTAAAGGATTCAAAATACACAAAGAAGCATTGAAGAAAAGAACTTTTGCGACATAATAAAATCTCAACTACAGGAAAATCTTTTCAGAACTCACTGTTGAAAGATGGTCAGTATAATCTTTTAAAGTGTTTGTTGTTGTA
Source organism: Anarrhichthys ocellatus (assembly GCF_004355925.1). Taxonomy (NCBI): domain Eukaryota; kingdom Metazoa; phylum Chordata; class Actinopteri; order Perciformes; family Anarhichadidae; genus Anarrhichthys; species Anarrhichthys ocellatus. Next base: position 8,512,873 of record NW_022280039.1, read on the forward strand.
ATACTCGTTTTGGCCACAAGAGGCCAAGATGCCCCAAAAGCATTCATGTTTTGCTCCAGGTGATTTTTAATTTACATAACTTGCTAACACACAATATCATTATGCTACTTGTGTTTAGAGTGCATTGAGAAATCAATAAGCAATTTTTTTTAAGGAACATATAAAGTTTATCCTGCAAAACCTTTCTTCACCTGCTTTTAAATCATAAACACAGAAGAGAAAACTATTAAGATCAGACTTGAAAACCAGAATTTATTTTTCTCAATTGCCTTTTAGAGCTTCAGCATAGATAACCTAGGGGTGGTTGTATGTATGCTAATAGCAGTAATAACAGCAGCAGTAGTAATAGTGTCATAGTATAGTATTATACCTGTCTCATATCACCAAAATAAAGGTTGCCCTCGGTGAAGTCCCTGCCCAGGGAAACATTAAGGGTGACCTCTGCATTGTCGTAATGGTAGCTCAGGTCCAGGTCTTCATTCATGTCATATTTAACAACAAAGGCCTTGTGGCTGTCCAGACAGCCTCCCCCACAGTCCGGGTACAGCAGGGAGGTGAGCGGATGCAGGTAGAGCTCACGGAAGGGTGTGATGAAGCCCTCGTCAAAACCCAGTTCATTCAGGAGGATCTGGAAGAGAGAAAATTAGAACATATAACTCATGTTTTATTTCCTGACCTTCTTACGACCATACATCTTTAAGTTAGACCTCTTTCGTGGCTTCAACATTTTAGATCTTCGTAATTTAAGGTTTCAGCTGCAGCACTCCATCTTGGCTAAAAAAAAAGATATAATGAATATTTAAATGTTACTGTGAAATGACCTTTGAATTTCCGTGACTTATTTAGACAATCTATCAAAGTTCCTGCAAGTACCTGCTTGGAATACACCTCCCATGTTTTACAGAGTTCTACTTATTTCATGGCTGAGGGACCACGATAGGCCAAGGATCCAAATGTCATGGCAGAATAAAGATGAAATGTGAATGACTGAGTGAGGTTAATTGGTGCTTTTTCAGGGGTTTCTGCCTGTAGAAACACATACATTACCCCATAATGGTTCATGGTGTTGGGTCTTCCTTTAGGGGCGGAGGACTGCTCAAAGTGCTCCAGCTCCTCCATCAGCTCCTCACAGAAGCGTTTCTCAAACACAGGGAAGCGATAAACCCTTGCAGCTTCAACAGAAAGACGGGAATTACTTAAATATGCACCATGTGGCATTTTAGTACATCAATATATTGTTATCTAACTGGGATGATGTGGTGCAATCAATATAAACAAATAAGAGCAGTCCTCATTGTCCTGAGTCAAAGTTTACGACCATTCTTAAGTCCACTTCTTAGAGGTTTTATACATCCTTGTACGCTAATATGAGGTGTCTGAATGGCATTATGGGTACTCTTTGATGTTAACCCAAAACTGAGAGGAAATGAAAACACCCTCCAGCTAACCTGCCTCTTCCTCCAACATGTCTCCGAGACCTTCTTCACTGATGTTGCTGCTTCGACAACACTCAACAATCTGCTTGAACTTTGGTGCGAGGAAGGACTCCTGAGGAGAGGTGGTGTGCAAAGCGTGTCTCAGCAAGGTGTTGTTAACACATTATTAATGATGCTATTAGCAGTGGCCTGATGCAGAAAGTACCTGCAGATGGTAGACATGAGGATGAAGAGGCTGGTACATGTCTTTAATAGCAACGGCTCTCTCAGCAGAAGTCACACTTAGACGCCTCCGCCTGTCCACTTCCTGTGAAATCTAAATAGAGTAGTCATACAGTTAAAGGCAGTGTTGGTAATCTAAAAATGTTAAAAACATTTTTGATATTTGTTTGTTTTTTAATTCTCATTAAATCCTGAACTTGTCTTGTTCTGTAAGACCAACAGTAAACAGTAAAGCCAGAGATAATAGGTTAAGAAAACAAATATTCACATTGAAGAGCAAAAAACTAGAGAATTTAGAGCATTTTATTTAGAAAAATAACTCAAACAATTATCGAGTGTCATCACAAAAAAAGGATTATCAAATATTCAGATTAATTCTCCGTTGATCAATTTATCAATTCATCTAATTGTTGGAGCTCCGTGGGGGCGTGTTTCAAATGTATGTGGGTTAATAAAGTTAGTGAAATGTTTGAGGTTTATTTCACACCTAAAATGAAGCGAACCAACCAAATGTAAATCATGTCAGTACTTTATTAAAAGTTTGTTGGTATTGTTACTCACTTAAACACACAAACAGACACACAGACACTCTTCCTCACCTTGTTGAGCACATCTTCAAACTGTTGGTCCGTCACGCAGCCAAGCCTCCGAAGTATCTGGGTAGCAATAATTAAACACAACAACACACACAATAGAGTTCACAAACCGGACATTTCACTCAAAATATATATTTTTGTTTTAAAAACGTAACTAAGATCCACTCACGGATTGGTAGTCCAGTCGGAACTGCTGCTCGGAGGAAAAGCGGACATGGAGCTTGTAGTCCTCCAGGAAAACATTATCAGTGGTGAAACAGTTACAGGTGTAAAACCTGCGACTTCCGTCTTCCTTGTTTGTCATTACTACCAGTTTGAAAAAGGAAACGCTTCAATCAAACACACAGACGTGTAATAAACGTAGTAATACCATCAAGACTGTTTACTAACAAGCTACACGGCTGATTATGTTTTAACGCTAGTTACACAGCAGCAACACACACACATAACACTTCCGGTTCGAAGTCTTTAATAATAAAAGTGTAATTTCCTCAAAACTTAAATTGACTAACGTTGCACACCTTTTTTTTTGCTGAAGAAATATAGTAGCCATCAACATTAGACTTTATATTTGTATCCTCCGTGTACTTGTACTGATGTTGGTATTGACAACTGGCAGCTGCGTTTACAAACTGTGACCACTAGATGGCAGACTCGCACTATTTTTACTATTTTACTATATTTAATGAATACAGTACGGCAACTTTTGAGGGATTGACGGCAGGTAATCAAAAACATTTTCCAAAAAGATACACATTCCAATGTCCGGTGGCAGTATTCATAATGAAAGATATTTCCCATATAACTTGAAAACTAGACATTTTTTTAATCGACTGGCAGGAAGTATCAGTCGTTGTCCAAAAGGGGGCGCTAGTTATACAAATGGATATCAAACACATATATACAAACGTAGAAGAAGAGAACGAATACAGGCATAAGCTTTGTAGCTTCATTCCGAGTGTTTTTGTTGTGGATTATTTGCTATTTGTCTTCAATAGGATTAGCTAGCACTGCTGCTAAATATGCCGATTGGCAGTTAGCATATTTTTTTTGTTTATTGAGAATACAGACGTTGTGCATTGTACTGCTTTGTAAAGTCTAAAGCGGAAATGTTAAGCGTGGAGTCGTTGCAAGTGGCTGAGGAGGAGGTGGTTGAATCCAGCTCCAATAAACTCGGTGACATTTACACTTTTGTGGCGAAAGGCTGCTTTCCTCAGACGATGAATCCCTTACGAAAGAAGAATCTAAAAAGATACGCCCAGAAATTTATGATCGATGGTAAGGTTTATTTTAAAAACCTTAAAAACACTGAGAATGCTTTCATCACGCGCTTCCATTTTCAAAAACCCTGCAAATTTCAAATCAAGGACATAACGTAATGTATCAAGTGCATCTGTAGGAGCCTGTAGAAATGATTCACTAAAACCTGCACTCATAAAACGGCTCTAGTACTTGTTCAGGTAACTTGTGCTTTGTTGGAAGATAATTTATAGGAATAACAATCGAACTACTTATAAAACACCACATTTTCTGAAGATAAGTGGCGTTTGGTAAATAATGCCAAACTGATAAACCATGTTGTATCTGTATGTCTACCATCAAGACAAGCAAGACAACAGTAAATACTAAGTATGGTGGGACGTTGTCTCCATTCTCCACAAGTCAGAATAACACAAGTGATTCACAGCATGTCCCACTTTTAATTCGTTTCTACATTCAAGAGGGAAAGCTGTACTATGTGGGACCAAAGAAAGAAGAGAAGAGGGAGGTGGTGATAGAGGCGGAGAGGAAGAGGCAGGTTTTTCTCGACTGCCACTTCAATGACATCGGTCATCACCTGGGCCAAAAGAAGACCGTCCACAGGATCCAGAGCAAGTACTACTGGCTGGGGATCATCAAGGACGTAGTGGATTGGGTACTCACATCTTTATGACTGCATTTTTATGTTAAGATCAATGAGACGTGACGATAATAAAGTTGAACCTTCTGCGATAACTGTTTCAGATAAAAGTCTGTGAGACCTGTCGGCACACAGAGAGGAATAAAAACCTGGCAAGGATTGTTCGGCCTATAAAAGTGGATGCACCGTGGGATATTGTTGGGATTGACATAACAGGTTTCAGCCTCAATTCATTTGATCACATTTTTTTTTATATTCTGTATCATTTCTTTCCACACGTTGAGACCTGCTGCCTGTTTTTCTCTTCTCTTCTCTTAACCAGGGCCTTTCCCAGAGACGCAGCAAGGCAACACCAGTGTTACAGTCCTCATTGATTATTTTAGTAAATGGCCAGAAGCTTTTCCAGTGCAAAAGACAGATGCTCTCTCTGTTGCGAAATGTATTTCCAAATGCATATACAGGTAGAAGCATTTCACAAAATCGTCAATATTCATCTTTAGGTTGAAACAAAGTTAACCTGCAACATAATGTATTCTGATCTCTGTTCAATCAGGTTTGGTGCCCCTAAAGTAATAGTGTGTACACAGAATGCTGACTTCTGTGATGAGGTGAGATGTGAGTCGCAAGGTCAATTAGAATAAACCGATCAATTGAAGGATTAGACATTGTAACACTGTCATGGACCAGTTTTATCAGTGCCTGTATTGGTGTTTTCTAGGTGACAAAGCTGCTGTGCGGCAGGTGGAGCATTGTGCAGAAGGTGTCTCCTCTGGATCAACCTCAGCTCAACCCGCTTCACGACTGCACGAGTCCTTTACTGAAGGAAGCCATTTTGCAGATGGTAACTGAGAAGCAGGCGGAATGGGACGACTTCCTGGACCCAGTGCTGTTTCTCTTCAGGACGTCCACCAACCCTACGACCAAGTTCAGCCCTTACTCCCTCATGTTCAACAGGAAAGCTAATTTACCAAACGAGGTAGGGCTCCCTTGTCAAGAAAAACAAATCTAACTCTGGTTTGTTTTTGCATACTAATTTGACTTCCTTTGCTCCAGACTACTTTGAGCCTGCTCGGTTATGACGACCAAGAGCAGGATATGTATTCCACGAAGGAGAAGGCCTCGGCATATATGACCATAATGCAGGAGCAGCAGAACTCTGTGAAGCAGCTGGTAATTGTTTTGTCTTACTCTATTACAATGGATGTTGGTGATGGAGCTAGTTTTTTGTTTATCTGATTGTCACATGCACATCATCCGCTGCTTTCTGGGTTTTGACACAAAACCCACAAATGGGGGTTGGGGGTATACAAACTGCATATAAGAAGTGAACGTAGTCCCCCATTAGTTTGTTGACTGACGTTTTACAGCCTCGAGTTTGAGATTTTGTCCGTCACCATCTTGATTTTTATCTGTTGCCATTATGGCACTATAGCGATTTAGGCCATGAACTCAAGTTTACAATATTTACTGAGGTAATATATATCAAATGAGAATTTTCTCATAGATTTCTAGACAATCAGGTTTGGTGTGCCTGGGCCTTTAGGTTTGCAGCTGGTGACCTGTGTGAGACCCTATCAGACAGAAGTACAGTCATTTTCTGCGAACTGTTGTTGAAGTTCCTTAGAATACATTTTCTAAACTTGCTAAACCTGTATTTAGTCTCTTACAACCTCTCCCTGTCCTCATTCCTGAACGCCTCTTCCTTATGCAACCGCTCCTGTCTGAGTTTAGCTGTGAACTTATCGTCATTGTTGCTGACATCGACATATTATCACCTTTTACAAGGTTTTTACAGCAAAAACGTTAGCAAACAGTTGTCCTTTTTACATATATTGGAAGAGCAGAGCTACATTTGCATTATTTCGGTGTTGTATTTCTGTCCATTTGATGACTATAAGTCACATTTTTTCATGCTAAAATTAAGATGTTGCATGCTAAAAGAAAATAAAAGAAAGAAACCAAACCAAGAAACCATATATTTATTTAATAATTTATTAAATGACTTACACGCCAGAGTTTCCTGTCATTTAAACTAGAAAGTATCAATTATAACTGGTACAAAGTATACTGGTATTACCCATGTGTTATGCAACAACAAACTTGTCAAAACAATATTCACAAATGCACACATTTATGGGATTAATTGTTAAACTCATAAACATAACTGGCTGTGTGTAGCATATGGTAGATGTGGAGAGAAATTATTTAGCTCAGATGTTTTATATTTATTTTGTCCTTTTTTTTGTTTTTAACCCGAAAAGACGAACATCCTTTCTGTTTTGTGTCTGAATGTGTTTCTTCCACTTCCAGGTGATCGCCAATATGAACGCTGCCTACAAACAAGAGAAGAAGAAGAACACCAAGCGGAGAACACATAACATGCGCTCGATGACTTTTAAAATCACAGATCCTCTTTTCTGTGCAGGAGACTCGCCCTCCCCGAAAAGACTGAAAGACGGTATATATTTATCTTTTCCTGTTGAGACGGTGCTGGCCACCGAGCAAAGCAGCTCAGAGGACATGAAGACTGAGTTAGAATACCACTTAGCTGAGTCTGACGTTCACTGAGGAGGACTGGGAAGAGAACTGTAGAGTGGACAGATTGGTGGAGCATGACGATATGTTGTCACGAGCTGCCTGAAATCTTGGACAGACGATGGAAATCCAGATGTCGGTGAAATGAGTTTGATGCTTATTGCTGCTATAACCGAACGTCCGTTGGCTGATATTTCACTGGTGTTTAGAACCAGAATACACAGAGCAAAGAAATTGCTGTGAACATTGACCCACATTAATTGTTGAGCTTTTACCTGATTTCCCTACAAACATTGTTTCCCATAAAAATGATGTTAACTTATTTTTTTCTATCTGTGTCATACAATAGATTTTTAAGCTGCAATACTTTACAATAGAAGTATTGTTTGATTGGTGTGGCCTTGGTGTATAGTTATTACCTGATGGGGAATCAGATATTGCTTATGAGGATTTGTTAAATAAATGAGTCGGATGCATTTGCAATAGTGGAGTTTCATTTTCCAAATTCTAAAATTGTAGTTTCTTTACTTTAGTTTCAGTTCTTTTTTTAAAAAGTTTTTAAAAAGTCATAGTTTAACATGTTAAAAAAAAATCATTAAAAAGTCATGCTATACTATGACTTTTTAATGATATTTTTTTAAGATGTTAAATGATGATTTTTTCTTTTTTTTTAACTTTTGTCCACATACTATATTACCTTTTTATAACTTTTTTCCAACACACCATAGCATATTAAAAGTCATAGTATAATACAAAAGTCATAAATCCATAATATAGTATGTCAAAAAAAGCTAGAAACAAGTCAAAGTATAGGTTGTTAAAAAAGTTATGGAAGAAAGTCATAAAAAGGTAATAGAATAGCATATTGAAAAAAAGTCATGAAAGTCATAGTATAGTATTTAGAACAATGTAATAATTTAGTATGTAGGAAAAAAGTGTCATAGTATAGTATGTCTAAAAAAAGTCATAGAAAAGTCATATTGAATAAAGTCACAGTATTGTATAACAAAAGACGTCATGGTAAAGCATGTCATTAAAAAGTCATAGTATAGTACGTCAAAAATGTAATAGTGTATGTTTTATTCATTAAAATCAATTATGTACAGGGTATTGAAAAAAGTCATAAAGAAATCATAGTACAGTACGTCACAAAAGTCAATGTATAGTAAGTCAAAAAAAGTTATAGAATAGTATGTGGAAAAAAGTTATACTAGAAAGTCATGATATAGCATGTTGAATGTAAAAGTTGAAATAAAAGTTGCAGCTGCATGAGTGAATGTAACAGTCGGAACATGGCTGGACTATACATAGTATAGCAAATCAAAAATAAGTAAAAGAAATTGCAGTATATGTCAAAACAAAGTCATAGTTTAGTGTCGAAAAAAGTCATAGTATATCATCTCAACAAAAAGTCCTAAGGGTCATAGTAAAGAATGTCGAAAAAAGTCATAATGAAGTATGTTGAAAAAAGTAATTCATACATAATGGAATAATAGGTGTGAAAAGGTCATAGAAGAGTATGTTACAAACTACAAAAGTCACAACATGGTCTCTCTAATAATTCATTAAATAAGTCCTAGAATATTAGTTAGTTCCAAGTACGCCTGGCATCGGTGGCGTCGTTGGTTAGTTAGTTTGCAATGCACCAGTGCTGGGTTTTGTAGATATAGAAGGACGGGGTTATTGAACAGATAACCACCCATTTCAATTAAATCTTTTCATCAAAAACCCCTCTGAGTACATTCATAAGGTAAAAGAAGACAACGAAGACATGGTTAAGGTGAGTGAAGTAACTTGTTCATCCTCAGTTCAACTCCGCAATCATCTGGGAAGAAGAGAAGGACGACATAAGAATTTGAATCACATTCATACATTAGTGCCTACGACTACAACAACGCCTTTTACAACTACTACTGTAGCGTCAAATACAACAACTGCTACTACAACTACAACGGCTACTGCAACAGGCTTTCCAAAAGTTTCGATAACTAATTTCTAATTAAGGGAGCCAGCATATGATTTAGGGTCGCACATGAAAAGTGTATTATGACATTTCTTTATTAAACTCTATACTATAAAGAGTTATTAGCTTTTTTTTCCCCATCCACCAGCGATGAGTCCAATGAGGGTGATGTCATCCACAAGCCAAGCTTCAGGAGCTTGAAGGACTGGTGACTGGAGGTGCAGCTGTAGGTGTAGAAGGAGAAGAATGCAGCCTTGAGGGGAACCGGTGCTGATTGTCTGAGACGTGTTTCCCCAGCTTCACGTGCTGCTTCCTGTCGGACCGGTCTGTGCTCCACAGACAGGTGCAGCTGGGAGAGCTTGTCCTGCTGCATTGCTCAGTGGGGGAAGTGCTTCAATCCACAAAGGAACGGAAATGTGGAACTCTTTAATAAACTACGACTTGCAAATGACAGATGTGGTTTTTGTTACTTCGCATATATTGATTTTGCATTTAATATAATTTTTAGAAAAAAGTCAGAAGCAATCAGACTGTTTTAGTAGAAATACGAGTGTAATGGTGTATTCAAAATGATAATTAAAAGAACGTAAGTACAAACAAATGATGTTTAAATTAACAAAACGTTTATTCATGAACACAATGCCACATAATTCCATGATATTTAAATATTTGTGGATAAAAGGTGGTGATGTGGATGTGGTAGTCTTAGTTTCGTTCATCAAAATGCATCTAGATCAGCGTTTTGGTGATTGCAAACTAAAACTACTAACAAAAAAAAACACAAGATGCTGGTCTTTTGAAAAATATAAATCTATTGCAATTTGGCAAATGCTCTTATCCATACAACAATCACTCCTCTGCACACTGGCAAGTTCTGTGACTGGAAAAGGGGATACGGGTTTCTTCCACTTAGCATCATATTCTTTAAAATCAACTGGAAACTAATTTGGTATGAGATCAATCATCTGTCATTTCAGGGAAATGCCAAAAATGTGGACAGACATTAGACGGGAAGTGTATAACAATAGCAAAAAGAAGGCACATTCACATTTCATAGGACATCTCGTATCGTATAAAAAAGTGATGTCATTCACTCTCAAATATAAATCTGACCTCTTGCAAAGATGTGCAAGTGGATTCATAGAACTATCAAATATTACAAGGTGTACATCGATTTTAAGACCATATTAAACTTTAAACTAAAAGTGATCCCAACATACATAAATATACATTTGGCAAAACCCACAAACATTAAAAGCCCCGACTGTAAACTCACACACTGTACTGTACAGAAATAGTCACATGAAGGGAAACTTTACAATAAGATATTGCCACATCACACATTCAGTTACAGAGATGAAGCTGCTGCACAAGTATGTAAGTCAGTTAGTAAACATGTCTCCACAGGAGTTTCTCCTTTGTGTGTGCTGCTACGTTAACAGCTTCTCCCCAGTGTGGGCTCTTCTCATGTGAGCCAACAAGCCAATGTTTTTTCTGAAATCTCTTCCACAAGTTGTGCACGAATATGACTTCTGGACTGCGTGGGTTTTCATGTGACTCTTCAACGATGATTCCCGAATGAATGCTTTCCCACATGTTTGACAAGAATGTGGTTTCTCACCTGTGTGGATTTTCATGTGCCTTATCAATGGTGAAATATCACAGAATCTTTTCTCGCAGGTCTTGCAACTGTACGGTTTGTCGCCCGTGTGGGTTCTCATATGGATTGTCAAGTCACTAGCACACTTGAAACCTTTCCCACACGTTTTACAAGAATAGGGCTTCTCACCTGTGTGGGTTCTTGTGTGAATCTTTAAAGAGGATAAATGACTGAATCTCCTCCCACATGTTTTACAAGAATGTGGCTTCTCACCTGTGTGGGTTCTCATATGACCCTTAAATATGGAGGACTCGCGGAATCTTTTCCCACATGTTTTGCAAACAAAGGGCTTCTCACCTGTGTGGATTCTCATGTGAACTTTCAAGGCGTTGCTACAACTGAAGTCTTTCCCACATTCTTTGCATGCATTGGGCTTCTCACCTGTGTGGACGCTCATGTGTCTCTGCAACTCTGACTTATATTTAAACTCTCTTCCACATGTATCGCATTTGTTAGTCTGTTTACCTGTGTGAGTGATATCGTGACTATCTAAGACACTAGAGTTGTTAACATTGTTTCTTCTTCTGCTTTTCTGTTTTCTTTTCTTTGGTTCTGAATCGCAAGTTGATTCTGAGTCTTCATGCTCGCTTCCTTTCTGATCTTGGCTCTCAGCTACATGAGAGTTGTTGGAGAGGAGCTGGTGGTCACTTTCTGGTCCTGATACCACAGAGCTTATAACAGGTAAGTTGATGGTGTCATCAGGATTGAGGTTTGGAGTCTCTTGGTCTCTTGTTGGTTCTGGTTCACTGTGGTTACTTTCCTCATCAATAGGAGTCAACATGAAGGTCTCAGTCTCCTGCTTCAGCTCAAGCTGCTCTCCCTCCTGACTGGTGCAGGGTTCCTCCTGTTCCTCTTTGATCTGTGGAGGATCTGGGTCCTCTTGGTCCAGACTGGAGTTCCTCTCCTGAATACAGAGCTGCTGGTCAGAGAGAACCTCCTTCTCCTTACAGACATGTTGCTGTGGGAGCTCTCGAGGGACAGAGAACAAAATAAATAAGATACGACTGTGATGTCGAAGGAAAAGTCCAGAAATGCAAGCATTTAAACAATTGTGAATACTTTGTGTTATTAAAAAAACAAGTTGTACTCACCTATCCTGTGTAACTGTATTACAGGTTTCCAAACGATATTCAACAGTCTGCTCTGACGGTCGATCTCTTCCTGGTACTCAACGATCGCATTTTTAAAAACTCTGAATATTTCTTCAGCAGCAGCAGATAGTCGCTCGTTGACAAACTCTCTTAAATAGTCAACTGAAGACATTGTTGCTCAGTTAAAAACCACTGCAACTGAAATGTCACATCTCAGCTCATACCATACATCCATAGAGCTGAAGACAATAGCAGCTGTGTCGTTTACCGCTTTGTTTTCCTTCTTCTTCTGTTTCTTCACTGGGATTGTATTGAGTCCGCTATACTGTATTGCTGCCCCCTGCTGGAACTAGTCAGTTACTACGCCATCTTATTTCTTTCTATTATATATCATATTTATCCTTTTTATGAGGCCAGTGCGTCTCTCAAAAAAGTTAAACATCCATCTCGCTCCTCTGCCTTTCCCTTCATGCTCTACAACACTTATTACTGATATTTCTGTCAATCCTGTTTTGCTTATTTAAGTTAACATCACTTCTCTTTCTTCCCCTAAAAACAAACTGGGACTGTCTGGAGGGACAGATTATCACAGAGCAGTAACTTGGTGCTTTAATACTTAGTGCCTTCAAAATAATTCTCATGTAAAAACAGTCTTAACCATTAAAGTATAAATTTAATTCTGTATAGTTCCTCATGTGACCTAATATGTTCCTCTGTGGACATCTGATTTAAAATATGTGGAGTTTATGACTATAACTTCTCTATGCAACCATCTCCTGTGTGCTCAGAAACTATGACACATTTTTCATAGAGTACTATAATAACAAAAAACGACCACATTTACAAACCAGCAGTGACTAATATGTACATTTGAATGATAATGTAATCTAGATTATGTGTTATTCTGGCTACTTAAATTGTAATGTAATCCAACCTGCATGTTGTATTTCGTGCGTGACTTGAGGGGTTGTTCATAGCGTTTTCACAACATAAACGAGAGCAGCCAGTTCAACACTCTCCTCCATAAACTACCATTTGAACTGAAATATGATCCTGAACGTAACTTTTCTCTTTAAGATGGCAATGTTATCCATTTTGTGGAGCTCTAATGGATATCCTTGTAATTCATTCTCAGCTAAAGGAACATAAAATAATGTTGAAATCATTTTCCAGTAAACACAAGATTTTCCAGGACATTTTATTTTTCCTCTTATTTTCAATGACTGGGAACTTGGTCAATTTTTTCAGATATTTTCAGGTGTTCAAGGACGTGTGGAAACCCTGATTATGGATACAGTATGTCTGCTTAGAATCTCATTCGTATGCTATCTATCATTTATATCTCTGCTACAGAATATTGAAAGAGCTTTACTTACAGTCGACATGTTGCAGACGATAAAAGAGAAAAGACTAGTTGACAAGAATGCAACATAAAGTGACCCAAGACCACAAGAGAGAGACTTCCTCAGATTCAACAGAGTTCACAATCAACTCATATATCTGGGGTGGTGTATAAACATTGTAAAAAGATAATTGAACAGGTCAAACATTTGTAAGAACTATGCACTCATTGTGCAACAAAGATGAGGGAGATGTTTTTACAGAAGTATTGTTTCTGATAAAAACGAGTAATATGAAGGAAAAAAAACAAGATTAGTTCAACAAAACTTGATGGCATTGTTCATAATCTCCTACTTCATTACAATAACATTGTGACCTCTTTTCAATTGGAAAAGGTGTGTTTGATCATGAACCACGAGAACTGAATTGTCTCCCACACGTTTACCGCAGAGGTGACGGCTTCTCACCAGTGGGCTCTTCTCATGTGGACCAAGCAGCCACTGGGCCTATACCTACGCCTCGTGGAATCGGCTTTGTTTGTTTGTTTGTCGTCATGTTTTGTGAGAAAGTGCCTTCTCACCGGTGTGGATTCTTTTATGAGTATTCAATGATAATGACTTACTGAATCTCTTCCCACAGACGTTGCAAGAAAATGCCTTCTCGCCTGTGTGGATTCTCATGTGGACTCTCAAGTTACCACCGAGTCTGAAAGCTCTCCCGCATATTTTGCAAGAATACGGTTTCTCACCTGTATGGATTGTTAGATGAGAGTTCAGTGCTGATTTGTGACTGAATCTATTACCACACGTTTTGCAAGAAAATGGTTTCTCACCCGAGTGAGTTCTCAGGTGAATGATCAAGCTTGACGGGTAGATAAATTCTTTTTCACATGTGTCACATTTTAAAGTGTTACACGAATCAGACCTTTCCCCTGTGTGTACGGTCAGATGACTCTGCAATTGTGACTTATACTTAAAGGTTTTGTCACACGTGTCACAATGAATAAGCGTCTTATCCGTGTGAGTATTACTGTCACTCTTTGACGTAGTCGGGTCAGATTGACTCTTTGTGAGACTCTTCCTTTTGCAACGTCTTTTCTTAACTTTCGGCTCTGCATGTTTAGTTGATCTTGAGTCTCCATTCTTGGCTCGTTTGTGATCTTGGCTCTCAGCTGTATGAGAGTTGTTGGAGAAGAGCTGGTGGTCACTTTCTGGTCCTGATACCACAGAGCTTATAAAGGGTAAGTCGATAGTGTCATAAGGATTGAGGTTTGGAGTCTCATCTTCACTGTGGTCACTTTCCTCATCAATAGGAGTCAACATGAAGGTCTCAGTCTCCTGCTTCAGTTCAAGCTGCTCTCCCTCCTGACTGGTGCACAGTTCCTCCTGTTCCTCTTTGATCTGTGGAGCATCTGAGTCCTCTTGGTCCAGACTGGAGTTCCTCTCCTGAATACAGAGCTGCTGGTCAGAGAGAACCTCCTCCTCCTTACAGACATGTTGCTGTGGGAGCTCTGGAGGGACAGAGAGCAACATAAATAAGATACGACTGTGATGTTGAAGGAAAAATGCGGACATCTTCTTTGTTGTACAAACCTATCCTGTGTAACTGTATTAATGGTTTCCAAGCGATAGCCAACAGTCTGCGTTGACGGTCGATCTCTTCCTGGTACTCAACGATCGCATTTTTAAAAACGCCAAATATGTCTTCAGCAGCAGCAGATAGTCGCTCGTTGACAAACTCTCTCAAATACTCAACTGAAGACATTGTTTCTTAGTTACATATCTCAGTTAATACCACACATCCATAGAGCTAAAAACAGCGGTTGTATCGTTTACCTCCTTGTTTTTCTTCTTCTATGTCTTTACCGGCTTTTACGGAGTCCGCTATACTGTATTGCTGCCCCCTGCTGGAATTAATCAGTTACTACGCAATTGTCTTTCGTCTATTATATATCATATTCATCCTTTTTATGAGGCCAGTGCGTCTCTAAAAAAAGTCAAACATCCATCTCGCTCCTCTGCCTTTCCCTTCATGCTCTACAACACTTATTACTGATATTTCTGTCAATCCTGTTTTGCTTATTTAAGTTAACATCACTTCCCTTTCTTCCCCTAAAAACAAACTGGGACTGTCCAGGGTGTCTCTGAAATAAGGGCCTACATTTGAAAGTGTCACATTGGAAAAACATTTCACCTGCATGAGTATTTCTGTCAATCTTTAAGTTACAGTTGTGTACATTGCTACTGTGCTTCTGCTTTTGTTCCAGCTCTTCATACTTGCCTTCTTTCTGATTTTGGCTCAGCTAATTTTAAATACTGATATTTTAACAAGGCATCATATCAAATAAGCTAACTAGGATTTTTATGTAATATCAATCACCAAAATAACTTTAGCTGTGAAGGTAATGTAGTAGACATAAAAGTACACATCAAATGTAATCAAGTATAAGCAAAACAACATATAAAAAAAACAAAAAACATACTTGTGTATTTATTTCTTTGTTTTTCGCTGTGCATTTACAGTTGATCTTGAGTTTCCATGGTTGCCTTTGTTTCATGTTAAAATAGCTGGTTGATATTGTAGGTTTTACAATAAAATACATTATTAATTTAAAAAATTCACAACAACACAGCACAGGGTCTGCAATTTGTGTCACCTTATAAAACGTATCATGTTGAATCAATCACAAATTACATAACAATATGGAATAAATATTTGTGTATATACAAGGGGCGTGCAGGATGAAAACACAAGTGACCTAACATCACTCGAGTGTTTATTCAGTAATGAGTCAATTATATTGAAACACAATCTTTCCCCAAAAGGTGTCATTGTTATTATGACTTCTCGCCAGTGTGGTCTCTTTTCTTGTGGGCCAGCAAGCCAGTATCGTATCTGAAATGTCTTCCACATATTTTGCAAGAAAATGGCTTCTCCCCTGTATGAATTCTCATATGGGCCTTCAGTTGTGATCTCCGACTGAATCTTTTCCCGCATGTGCTGCAAGAATACGGCCTTTCACCCGTGTGGGTTGTCATGTGGGACCTCAAGTTATTAACGAGTCTGAAATCTCGCCCACATATTTTGCAAGAAAACAGCTTCTCGCCCGTGTGGATGCTCACATGAGCTGTTAATGATGATTTATGACTGAATATTTTCCCACAGGTGTTGCAAGAATACGGCTTCTCGCCTGTGTGGATGCTTACGTGAGCGTTCAATGATGATTTCTTTATTAATATTTTCCCACAGGTCTTAAAAGTATGCATCCGTGGCTTGCCATCCGAGTGAGATTTCATGTGGATTTTGAAGCAGCTACGCCATTTAAAACCTTTCCCGCATGTTTTGCAAGAAAACGGCTTCTCCCCTGTGTGGATTCTCTTATGAGCATGCAATGATGCTGTCCGAGTGAACCTTTTCCCACACGTGTCGCAAGTAAATGGCTTTTCACCTGTGTGTATCATCATGTGTCTCTGCAACTTTGACTTAAACTGAAAAGCCTTCTCACACGTGTCACATTGAAAAAATCTCGAGTCTCTCTTCTTGGCTCGTTTGTGATCTTGGCTCTCAGCTGTATGAGAGTTGCTGGAGAGGAGCTGGTGGTCACTTTCTGGTCCTGATACCACAGGGCTTATAATGGGTAAGTTGATCGTGTCATCAGGATTGAGGGTTGGAGTCTCTTGGTCTCTTGTTGGTTCTGGTTCACTGTGGTCACTTTCCTCATCAATAGGAGTCATCATGAAGGTTTCAGTCTCCTCCTTCAGCTCAAGCTGCTCTCCCTCCTGACTGGTGCAGAGTTCCTCCTGTTCCTCTTTGATCTGTGGAGGATCTGGGTCCTCTTGGTCCAGACTGGAGTTCCTCTCCTGAATACAGAGCTGCTGGTCAGAGAGAACCTCCTCCTCCTTACAGACATGTTGCTGTGGGAGCTCTCGAGGGACAGAGAACAAAAGAAATAGGATACGACTGTGATGACAGAAAAACGCACCCCTGAGCAGAGACATAAACATAAATCCTTCTTGAGTAATAATATTCTTTAAAGATCATTACATCTTTACTCACCTATCCTGTGTAACTTTATTTCCGGTTTCCACACGATATTCAACAGTCTGCTCTGACGGTCGATCTCTTCCTCGTACTCAACAATAGTTTTTTCAAAAACTCCGAATATGTCTTCAGCAGCAGCAGATAGTCGCTCGTTGACAAACTCTCTCAAATACTCAACTGACAACATTGTTGTTTAAGTACAAGTGAAAAAGTATCTGCACCAGGGTTTCAACAGAGTCCCTTAACTAGACACACACGTGTAAACAGTTCACACTGCTGGCTCTTGCGTTATTTACTTCCGCCGGATGTCACACTGTTAAAGTTCCGACAGTCGAAGTGCGCGACCTTTTCTTTCCGCTTTGAACTGTTGGCATTTTATTCACAACTTGTCCATTTAACATCAGTGGGAATGATGGACATCTACCTCGCTTCAATTCACAATGAAATGTGGTACTTTTCAATGAAAGCTGAGTTTTTGTTTCTTCGAAGTCAGTACAAAAATAAATATCCAATATGATTATTTAAGTAAAAATAACTTCTAAGCATTTTGAACGGTGTATTCAAAATGTTAGTTGGTAAAAGTAAGTAATTATTAGGCTATTAACAAAATATACTTTAAGAAAGAAACGTTGAATTAATCATTATTTAGAATGGCCCAAGTCAGGGCTATAATTACATACTATAAGTTATTTGTATCACTGTCCATTTCAAGAAAACCCCCAAAAGTTATATTATCACTCAAAACCAGATTTCAATAAATACAATTATTGGTTTATTGCTTAAACCTAAAGTTTACTGAGCACCTGCACTTAATTGGGCTAAAAGCTATACAGCAGGGGTATTCAGTTAGAGAGAATTTCCTCATCCAAAGGTAAAGGTCGGGAACACCAAATAATGTCTTACCGTGCGCTATGATTCAGTCCCATGTATATTGAAGTAGCCAACAGTTGTATTAACGTCTGTATGTGGTCAACATCTGACAAAGAAAGTTCAATGGAATAATATTGAAACAATATTTATTGTCAGATTTCAAATTGAACTGGATTAATTATAAATAATATATACTCAAATCATAAATAAATGTGACTCTTAAAATAAAGTACTTTGTTTTAGAAAAATGAATTTAACTGAATTGTCTTTGCCCTGCAGCTTTCAAATTGTGAGGTGTGAAGTGGTCAATCAAAAAAGCCACGATATCCATCTTATTTTCATCTTCTAAAAAGAGAAATTTGTGTGGAGGGACTTTATCTGTGGTTATTGAAACCACTCGTTTCAGCTCTATTCCTCTCTGTTAACATCATTGTTGGGCAGTGAATTGATGTGCTAGGATTCTGATCATTTTGGGCTCTTAGATCGTTTATTTGTTGTACCTTCATTTCGCATTTGAGTGGGTACATTTGCTCAAAAGATGTGTGCTTTGTCTCGTAGTGGCACTTTACATTACCGCCTCTAAACTCACTCCATATTCTCTGGACATCTATAAGAATGAAGATACACCAGTCTGTACATTGTTGGTTTAACATTCTGGTCTCTCGGGTCTCTCTGGTCTCTTTGTTCACATTTCTCTTTGGAGACCATGTGAAATAACTTCTCTGACTCACGTTCTCTCCCGTGTGTGTGCAAATGTCACTGGAGTTGTGACGCCTATAGAATACACATATATGATTTACAACGCATGCAATTGGTCTGTGTGTTTCCTTGACCGGTGAACGAGTGCCGTAAAGGCTGGAAAAGCTGTGCCGGTAAAGATAGAAGCGCTCTGTTAGAATTAATTAATTATCAGTTAAAAGCAAAGTATGTGTTCTACATTAGACCAAATTGATGTATTTTTTTATGATACTTTTCAATAATATGGGCAAATCAGCATATTGAAAAAAAAATCAATATATTTATGTACAAGGATTGGGAGGTGAGCCAACCCTCCTCCTTCTACCAATATGAGGTGAAACTGTTGAATCCTAAGTGTGTTGATTATTAAACTTAATGCTAACTTTGATCAGTGTCAAATAATACTTCTCCTTCAACCGCTGAGCTGCAACGAAAAACACCTCTTGCATGCCATAACACTGGAAAGAACTGTGCTTCACTGTGACGCCTTTTTCTTTTGATGTCACTCACACATCTGCGGCCTTGATGTAAAGAATGTGCTTATAACTTCAGACATAAGGATTAATCTGGTTTTCTTACGTCCTCACCTTACAAAGCTTTATTGTTAGAACACATACACGTGAGATCAAATAACAGCAGAATGCCATGTAGTGCACGATATACAATGTGTGTGTCATCTCTAAAGCCCCTAAAAACCAAAAATCATATCAAGTTAAACAACTTCCAAAAAATACATATAAATATAAAATGAACGGACATACTGCAGTCAGAAAAGAAGTTACTCCAGTCGGCAGGATGATGACGTAAGTGACCAAACAACAATAGAGAGAGGGGATATGTCCTCTCTTTAAAAAAACGATATATTTCATATTTGTTATATGTACTCACTGTGCAGAAAACATTTTTTAAAGATTTGGGATATTATTAGTGTTTTAAAGAAATACGATTGCAAACAAAAAACATGAGTAATGTAGTACAAAAAAACTGGTTAGTTTAACAAAACTATACGGCATTGTTGACAATCTACTACTTATTGTCACTGAGATCATGTCACCTCTTCTCCATAGTACAAATTGAGTACATTTAATCACAGTTTACCACCATGGTGGATTCTTTTTATGTGTAATCTCAGGAGACCAATTAGTCTGAAATACTTCCCACAGGTTTTGCAAGTATACGGCTTCTCACCTGTGTGGATGCTCATGTGGCTCTTCAACGTTGATGTCTGGCGGAATCCTTTCCCACACGTGTCGCAAATATATGGCTTCTCGCCTGTGTGGATTCTAACGTGCCCTTTCAAAGCCGACATGTCACTGAATCTTTTCCCGCAGAACTTGCAATGGTACGGCTTCTCCCCTGTGTGCGTTCTCATGTGGAGTTTAAAGTTACCGTTACGTCTGAAATTTTTCCCACATGTTTCGCAAGTGTACGTCTTCTCACTTCTGTGGAGTCTCATGTGCCCTTCCAAAACTGAAACGTCACTGAATCGTATCCCGCAGGTCCTGCAAAGGTACGGCTTCTCACCTGTGTGCTTTTTCATGTGGAGTGTTAGGTGCCAAGTCCATTTGAAACCATTCCCACATATTTCACAAGTATACGGATTCACATCCGTGTTGATTTTTACATTATCATTCAATGACGATGTCTGACCTGTGTGGGTTCTCACATTATCTACAATGTTAGTGCACCTGTTGCTTTGGGGATGTCTTTCCTTTTGTTTTGGCTCTGCATTTCTGACCTGGTGGTCATTGGTTGGATCAGGTTCTACAGCGCTTTTAACTGAAATGTAACTTAGAAGCTTGTCCCCCACTACACTCTGAGTCTCAACATCACAGTAGTCACTTTCCTCATAAGTAGGAGTCCACATGAAGGTCTCAGTCTCCTGCTTCAGCTCAAGCTGCTCTCCCTCCTGACTGGTGCAGGGTTCCTCCTGTTCCTCTTTGATCTGTGGAGGATCTGGGTCCTCTTGGTCCAGACTGGAGTTCCTCTCCTGAATACAGAGCTGCTGGTCAGAGAGAACCTCCTCCTCCTTACAGACATGTTGCTGTGGGAGCTCTGGAGGGACAGAGAGCAAAAGGTGAAGAGTACTATTCTGATGGTAAAGGAACAAAACAAACAAACATGCAGTAGCGCCGAGATCGATTATATATAAATCCAATACCTCTTTGTGTGTTATTTAAATACTTGTGTTACTTACCTATCCTGTGTAACTGTATTGCAGGTTTATAAACGATATCCAACAATCCGCGCTGACGGTCGATCTTTTCCTCGTACTCGACGATAGTTTTTGCAAAAACTCCGAATATTTCTTCTGCAGCAGCAGATAGTCGCTGGTTGATAAACTCTCTGAAATATTCAACTGACGACATCATTGCTTAGTTTACCAATTAAATATATTTACCTACGCAACGACTGACTACAACACCCTCTCCAGCTAACGTTACATTCATACATAGAGGTGGAGTTAATGCTACAAGCTCTTATTTTGTCTACATCCGCTACGTGTTACACAATTATCTTCCTACAGTGGATATAGAAGCTGGCTCAAAATGGGAGTGGCAGCTAACGGAGGCATTCCTGTTGCAAGCTCAGCTGGCAGCTGCCACAACTCGCCGCGGCAGTTGCCGGTTTTTAGCCTTTATTTTTAGTTATTTGACAATATGTGACAATGCATTAAGGTCCTTGAGAGTATGACTGTTGGTAGTTGTAATTGGTTTATTTAAAAAATGCCGAATTGTAATAGTATGGCCCCGTGTTTTTATTAAACTAGTATACAAACTGGAGATCAAATGACAGCATTTTGTTGATGCACTTCTAACACTTGGGTTCCTGCTGCTTGTCCTGAACATAATCGTCCAATCCATCAATTTGGAAAGACCACTCTGAATGACTGGAATTCCATTTTTTTTATTGTGAGCAAAATTTATTGAGAGCACCACATCACCATGTCATCTACAATTTTTGGTTAGTGTCACTTCTAAAACCCAAAACAAACATATCAAATGGAACCAATCACAGAATACATAAGAAACATAAAATAAAGTTTAATGCTGAAAAAGAAAATACTTTGACAGGATAACAACACAAGGGACCCAACAACAGTAGAAAGAGGGGTCTGAGCCTAAATATCACAGTCCAAAAACCCAGTCATTTGAGTATTCAAATGTATTTTTATTACAACTATTATTCATTTAACAGGTCTAACATTTGTAGGAACTATGAGCTCATTGTGCAGCAACGATTATTGAAAGATTTGGGAGATAATGATGGTGTCAAAGACATATTGTTGCAAACAGAAATGTGAGTAACAGTAATATGTAGGATATTAAAAAAAAGTTAGTTTAACAAAACTTGATGTCTTTGTGGACGATGCACTATTTCCTTAAATAAAGATAGTGTGATCTCTTCTTGATGGGAAATACTTTATAAATAACAAAGAAATTGCTGTAACAATAGTGTATTCATTTTAGCGAGTAGATTGGTGGTTTATCCTGTTCATGCTGTTTTTTTTCAAGCATGAGTGCTGCATTTATGTGGGTCCTCACTTGTATGGGTTCAAAAACGAGGCTATTTGTCTGCATTCTTTCATGCCTTGCCAATTCAAACACTCCACACAATCGTATTCCGCAGGTTTTGCAGGTTACGGTGGTTTTTCACCAGTGTGGGCTCTTCTCATGTGGACTTTCAAATCACTACCAAACCTGAAAGCTTTGCCACATGTTTCGCAAGTAAAGGGCTTCTCACCTGTGTGTGTTCTCGTGTGAACCAACAAGCCACTATTGAATCTGAAATCTCTCCCACATGTTTTGCAAGTGTATGGCTTTTCACCCGTGTGGATCCTTGTATGAGCTTTCAATACCGATGTCTGTCGGAATCTTTTTCCACAAATGTTGCAAAAATGTGGCCTCTCATCTGTGTGGATTCTCTTGTGTGCATACAAATTGGACTTAAACTGAAATGTCTTGCCACATGTGTCACATTTGCAAGATGGAATCTTTAACAAGTTAGAGTTGTTTATATCATTACTGTGAGTTCTGCTTTTGTGTTGTCTTTTCTTTAGTTTTAGCTCTGAATTCATCGTTGACCCTGAGTCTTTGTGCTTGCATCCTGTCTGATCTTGGCTCTCAGCTACATGCCAGTTGTGTGAGAGGAGCTGGTGGTCATTGTTTGACTCTGGTACCACAGAGCCTATAACTGGTATGTTGACTGTGCCATCAGGATTGAAGTACAGAAGTTGATCTTCACTGTGGTTACTTTCCTCATAAGTAGGAGTCAACATGAAGGTCTCAGTTTCCTGCTTCAGTTCAAGCTGCTCTCCCTCCTGACTGGTGCAGAGTTCCTCCTGTTCCTCTTTGATCTGTGGAGGATCTGGGTCCTCTTGGTCCAGACTGGAGTTCCTCTCCTGAATACAGAGCTGCTGGTCAGAGAGAACCTCCTCCTCCTTACAGACATGTTGCTGTGGGAGCTCTGGAGGGTCAGATAAAAGAAAGAGGATAATGCTGTGATGACAGAAAAACTGACATTATACATACAACAAGTAATGTTATATGTTAAAACCATTAGGATCATATATGTCATACACTTAGTTTTACGGCTCTATGTGTTCCCTGTGCTGTTGTCCCGTTATTCCCTCTCTAGGACCGCTGCTCAGGTGTAACGCATTGCTGAACAAGTTGCACCTGAATTGGAAAGTAAGCTTTTCAAGCGCCAGTGCCAGCAGCCGAAGGGAGTGGCCTTTGGTGATTCGCTCCAATAAAAACAAATTACTCAACCACATGAGACACTGTTACAAAAAACAATTAAATCCACAGGAATGTATTAGACAATCCATTACTGACTCATCAACCACATGAGACACTTTTAAACAAACAATTGTAATACAATGTTAGTATTTTAAAGAATACGTTTTACACACTTATCCTGTGTAAAGGTATTTTTGGCTTCAAAACGATATCCAACAGTCTGCGCTGACGGTCGATCTCTTCCTGGTACTCAACAATCGCATTTTTAAAAACTCCGAATATTTCTTCAGCAGCAGCAGATAGTCGCTCGTAGACAAACTCTCTCAAATATTCAACTGAAGACATTGTTGCTATTTTTAAATGAAATAACTAGCAGCACAACGAGTACAATGTTGTCCTCCAGCTAATGCAATTCACTCATAGAGAGAGAGAGTTATGTCACACAGCGCATGTGTTGTTTACTTTGGCTAGATGTCACACTGTGAAGTTCCGACAGCGGACAGGCGCTAAACTGGTTCCGTTTTGACCTACGGGCGTACACCTGTGCTTTTCACAGGAAAATAGGTAATTTCTCTCTTCTACTACATTTAACTTATGTCTGTTCGATTTATATAAAAATATATATACATATCAGTATGGGTGGAAATACTTAACACAGGTTAGTACAAGTAGCAATAACATAAAAAATACCCATGCATTGAAAATGTTAGTAAACGTACCAAATTGCAATTATCAGTAAAATGTTATTTAAAGTGTGAAAGGCGAACGTACCTGTGCACAATAGGTCTGTGTTACTGAAGTTATAATGAGCAAATAGCATTTTTGTTGCAACTAGTCAAGTTGGACCTATTTCATTTTGGTTCACATACTGATGTATATCTAAACAAGGAATACTATTTAATAAGCTCACTACAAGTTCTTGTATGTAAGAAAAATCTTAATCAACAAAGTAACTTAAGCTGTCAAGTAAATAAAGTGAACTTTACTTCCTTATGACTACTTTTTCTTTCCTTGTCAGTCACATGTATCTGCAGCCTTGATGAACACCATTTCACAAAATGTTTAGACTTCAGAGTGAATCTGGTCGTCTTAAATCATCACCTTACTAAGCTTTATAGTTAGAACACTTACATGAGATCAAAAAACTACATTTTGTTGCCAACGTCCATTTGAACACAGATCAATCACGACATTTTCGGCTGATTTGTTGATAGCGCTATGTAGAACTTCATCTACAATTTGTGTTTGTGCGGCACCTCTGAAACCCAAAACAACAAGTATATTGTACTATATCATACAATACACAAAGCTGTAACAGATATTCTGCAGTAAAAAGGGTAAAAGAAAAGCTGCTTAGTACAACTAATTTGTATTTAAATCAATAGGATCCTATGAGTCATATTCCCCTTGTTAGTTAATAAAAGACCATTCATATTTTACACACCTATTCTGTGTAACTTTATTTTAGGTTTCCAAACAATATCCAACAATCCGCGCTGCTCATATTCGATGATGTTTTTTTAACAAGAGACTCAGACCTCCTAGGTACCATGGGGCAGACATATCAGTCTGTCGTGTGGTGCGGACGGGGCCTCACTTTCATTATATATATATATATGTACATTTTGTTATTAATAGTGTGTTCAGTTTGCAACTGTTTAGCTTCTGTAGTTATTAAATATCTTTTGTTTTGATTATAACCTGCACCAGCTGTCTTTTTGGCCCTGCCTTGCCGGAGGACGACAGAGCACATGGGGAGGGCCGGTCTTTCTCTTTGTTCAAACCTAATTACCAAATAGTCCTTTAGCTTTAGGACCTCCAGCATGATATCCATAAAATGTAAACCAGACAAATAGTTAACTCTTTTCTTTTTAATACATAGAGCTGCCCTTACAAAGTACGTACTATTGCATGCATCTTGTGTTGACACAAACTTGTGCTTCAGGTCAATCTTAACATAGATAATTATATAGTAATAACTCCATGAGTCCCAGTTATAATTACTTGAATATATACATGTATTACAACACAAATCTGGCCAGAAAAGATCTTGGTACAGCATGCATAGAAACAGTCATATCAACATCTTTAAGTAACAGGACATTCACACAGGTTTATGCTTTATATCTCACATCATACGGAATATAATCACACATATCTACAAGGTCCTCATATTAGACAACAAGAGCCTGTTCACATAATGCATGCCGAGTGTGAACGATGTAGGCCTTTCACAATGCCAAACAGATACATATTATCATATAAACCTATATGACATTCATATATCTTTTTTAATTTTTCCACAAGTCACCTTATATCAAATAGAACCAATCACAAAATTGTATAGTTACTAACAGCAATATGAGTGATACTATACCATGAAGGAAATAAAAAAAAAATGATGCAGTTATTAATGTATTACTTAATTAAAAAAATTGTTGTGACCCCCTTTTTTTCATGTGAAATGTTTTACATACAGTTATAAAAATGATGCCATTGCAAAAGTGATTTTACTAAGAGAACACTCAGGAGGAATTGGTTTGTCCTGTTTATTGATTGTTTTATCAGGTATGACATTTAAGATGAACTTTTCCCTCATGTTCTGCATTAATGTGGCTCTTTGTTTGTGTGGGTTTGAATAGAAGCCTTTCTTTTATGCCTTTTCCAATTCAAACAATACTTTCCCACAGATGTTGCTGTTATGACTTCTCACCTGTATGGACTCTTTTGTGAGTCTTCAGTTGTGATGTCCAACTAAATCTTTCCCCACATGATTTGCAAGAATACGGTTTCTCACCTGTGTGCACTCTTGAATGAGCCTTCAATAGTGTCGTCCAACTGAAACTTTTCCCACATATGTTGCAAGAATACGGTTTCTCACCTGTGTGGATTCTTATGTGACTGATCAATAATGATTTCCGATTGAATTTTTTCCCACAGGTTTTGCAAGAATGCGGTTTCTCACCTGTATGGATTCTTAAATGAGAACTCAAAAGTGATGACCGACTGAAGACTTTATCACAGGTTTTGCATGAATACGGTTTCTCACCTGAGTGTATTTTTACATGTCCATTCAATGTTGACATCTGACTGAATATCTTCCCACAGGTGAGGCAAGAATATGGTCTCTCACCTGTGTGTGTTCTCATATGAGAGTTTAACGTTGATGTCCGACTAAATCTTTTTCCACACGTGTTACACGAATGTGGCTTCTCACCTGTGTGGATTCTCAGGTGTCTCTTCAGTGTTGACTTATACTTAAAATGTTTTCCACATGTGTCGCATTGCAAGAACTCTTTACCTGTGATTGTATTACAGTTAATTGTTGACATAGTGGGGTTGCACACATTGTTACTTTGACTGTTGCTTTTGTGATCTATTTGTTTAGGCCCTCCATTTTTATTTGATTCAGAGTCTCCACGTTTGCCTCCTTTCTGATCTTGGCTTTCAGCTTCATGAGAGTTGTGTGAGAGGAGCTGGTGGTCATTGTTTGGTTCCGGTACTACAGCACTTTCAACTAAAATGTAGCCAAGAGATGTTTCCTGTACCACACTTTGGGTTTCATCAGTACACAAGTACAGAAGTCCATCTTCAGTGTGGTCACTTTCCTCATAAGTAGGAGTCAACATGAAGGTCTCAGTCTCCTGCTTCAGCTCAAGCTGCTCTCCCTCCTTACTGGTGCAGGGTTCCTCCTGTTCCTCTTTGATCTGTGGAGGATCTGGGTCCTCTTGGTCCAGACTGGAGTTCCTCTCCTGATTACAGAGCTGCTGGTCAGAGAGAACCTCCTCCTCCTTACAGACATGTTGCTGTGGGAGCTCTGGAGGAACAGAGAACAAAAGAAATAGGATACGACTGTGATGATAGAAAAATGTACTTCTGAATAAATAAATACGTTTCTATTTAAACCACCAGGATCATATATGAGTCACATTCATTTGTCTTTTGAAGGACCATTTCAGTTTAACAAACCTATCCTGTGTAACTTAATGTCAGGTTTCCAGACGATATCCAACAGCCTGCGCTGACGGTCGATCTCTTCCTCGTA
This sequence comes from Anarrhichthys ocellatus, assembly GCF_004355925.1. Classification (NCBI taxonomy): domain Eukaryota; kingdom Metazoa; phylum Chordata; class Actinopteri; order Perciformes; family Anarhichadidae; genus Anarrhichthys; species Anarrhichthys ocellatus. Next base: position 8,540,053 of record NW_022280039.1, read on the forward strand.
CGCGACGATATTTTTCACAAAAACTCCGAATATTTCTTCAGCAGCAGCAGATAGTCGCTCGTTGACAAACTCTCTCAAATACTCAACTGAAGACATTGTTGTTTAATTACAAATTATATAATTAGCTGCGCAACGACTACGGCGCATGTATTGTTTACTTCCGCTGGATGTTACACTGTCAAGTTCCGGCAGTGGAATGAATGCGTGAACATTTGTTCCGCTTGTAATTGTTGGCCCTTTTAAAGAAAATGTTTTTAACATTAGCCATGGCTGTAACGAGTTGTTCCAGTATCATTTGTTTTTGACATCTGTCATCTCACTGAAGTTAATGTCCCATCAAAACGTGAAAGCTAAAATTACTGGACAATGTGTAAAATACTTGGAATGGAGTCTCAATTTTGAACAGTGCCTAAATGATGTAGTTTAACAGCAAACGGGAAACCGTTCTGTATTATATTGTCAGACATGCTCATCATGAAATAATGTGTTTTTTAACCTGTATGAATTGTTCTCTGAGTTCTGAATGTGGATTTCAGGCAGAAGATGTCCTCCCCTGGGTGGATTCCTGGGTGTGTATAACTTATAATATCTAAATTATATAGTAGCCTACCACACCAGGCGTTGCAAGTAATTCAGTGAATGTTTTCAGGGTAAGGGTGTGCGTTAGTGTGACTGAGCATGAAGGGTTATCTGTCTACTCTCTCGACCTGTCCCAGATGTACAGGTCCCTGCCTTCGCCCAATGTCAACTGGGAACAGCTCCGGCCCATAAACCATAACAACTGAGTCCTCTCTCGGGTTTGCGAGTGGAAAGCTACTTGCCTGTATGCATCTTAAATGCCTTGTCAAATGAGACACATGGAATACTCTTCTCTCTAGTGTGGGACAGTGAGAAAGACTTTCAGGTCCCCACAGCACTGTGGTCCCGGGTTTTGCAGGTGCACTGCTTCTCACTTGTAATTCTTCTGTGCTTTTTCAAGTCTAGCATCCGACAGTCTCCTTCCCCACATGCGTTGCAGTTATACAGCTTTACACCTGTGTGGGTTCTCAAGTCACTCTTACGCCTAAACTTTATCCCACATACGTTTTTAACTGTGCACATATTCAGGTGAATCTGACATACATTGTTACTGTGACTTTTGTGATGTCTTTCTTTGGTTCTGGCTCTGCATTTCTAGTTGATCCTTAGTTTAGGTGAAATTGTGTGAACAGGCCGAATGGAATCTGAAGAAGCAACGGGAGACTCTCGATGCCTTGGGCAGAAGGTTTAATACTTTTCAAAGAGAATCGAGTCCGGTAACACACTTGATACAGAGAGTGTGGTCACAAGTGCATCGACACCCTCAATTCTGAAAGTTGTAGCATTTTTCCTGGAGCCTTTAAACTGATGGTTTGTACAAAAATCGGAGGTGCCCAATAAGGTGATTTCGACACTAAGTTGCAAGTGTGGGCAGCTGCTGCAATGTTGTAAATGAAGACATCAGCATATCTAATCAGTGGTGAGGATGTACAGATCACAGGCAGAACAGTCAATCCCTGTGTCTGGAGACTCTGTAGAGATGTCTGAGGCTTCTAGCTCCACTATATTACTCATATTTGTTACTTTGCTTACTTGGTATGTCTTGCTGCTGTAACATACAAATTTCCCCCTGGGGATGAATAAAGTACATATCTATCTATCTATATTTTCAGTTTTATAAATAGTTAAAACTGTACATTTACTGACAAAAAACACAAGATGGTAGACTTTTGAAAACTGGATATTTATGACATTTGGTAAATGCTCATAGTAGTTACTGTACATGTATCCAATGAAAGCATATAATCAAAGCTGGTTTCATTAACATTAGCATGAGCTTCCTTCCGCTGATATTGAAGACTGTGATTGTTCTGACAAATGCTGTTGCTCCAACATACTTCAATGTTAACACAAAGACATACCTATTGGAAACCGGTGTAGTTATCTCTATTCTTCAGTTATCAGCTTTATACTGAACTGAAACAACCTGTTCAATATGTTTTATAGGTAAACACTTTCTCTCCTATATGGGTTTGACTACACCTGAAACATCTGTGCTGCAGTGATGTAGCTTTTCTCCTGTGTGAGTTTTCATGTGGTCTTTCAAGTTACTACTAGATCGAAAATCTCTCCCACACGTTTTACAAGTGTATGGTTTCTCACCTGAGTGAGTTCTCATGTGGCGTGTTAAGCAATTAGTCCACCTGAAACCTTTCCCACATGTTTTGCAAGTATATGGCTTCTCACCTGTGTGGACTCTTACATGAGTGTGCAACACGGATGCCTGTTTGAATCTTTTTCCACAGATGCTGCAATAATATGGCTTCTCACCTGTATGGACACCCTGGTGTCTCTGCAATTTGGACATGCAGTTAAAAGCTTTCCCACACGTGTCACATTTTAAAGACTTTTTACCTGTGTGCTTATTACAGTTATTTCTTCTTTTGTCTCCATGCTTGCCTCCTTCCTGATGAGCTACGTGAGAGTTACGTTGGAGGATCTGTATGTAGCTGTTTGGTTCTGATACCACAGACTGGTTAATTATGTTGACTACAGACTCTTTTTCTGCTGCATTTAGAGTTTCATCAGGATTCAAGTACAGAGTCTGAGCTTCACCATGGTCACTGTTTTCATAAGTAGGAGTCAACATGAAGGTCTCAGTCTCCTGCTTCCGCTCAAGCTGCTCTCCCTCCTGACTGGTGCAGGGTTCCTCCTGTTCCTCTTTAATCTGTGGAGGATCTGGGTCCTCTTGGTCCAGACTGGAGTTCCTCTCCTGAATACAGAGCTGCTGGTCCGAGAGAACCTCCTCCTCCTTACAGATATTTGGTTGTGGAAACTCTAGAGAAATAAATGACATAAGTAGATTACAATTGTAATGTAAAAAGTTCAGACTGCACTTTGGCCCATAAAACAAAAATAATAAAATATATACTTGCACTTTTCCGGATGGTACCCACATGGTCTAGTGCACTTATTGTAAGTCACGTTGGATAAAAGCGTCAGCTAAATAAATGTAATGTAATGCATGAACCAATAGAGAAGTTTTGATTAAAATTCATTGAGGATTTACAGACCCATCTACTGGTATGCCTTTATATCTGCAAATTAGTACCAGTATATAATAAACAACTGGGAGTATATGCATGTATTACTCCTGTTTTGTGTTATTAAAACAATTAAGTTCCAACGTTACACACCTTTCTCGAGTGACTCGGGTTTCCAAACGTTATCCAGCAGTCCGTGCTGACGATCGATCTCTTCCTCATACTCCACTATAGTTTTTTCAAAAACTATGAATATTTCTTCAGCAGCAGCAGTCAGTCGCTCGACGACAAACTTCCTCAAACATTGTATTGTAGACATTTCTAATCAACTATTCAGATAATTCATCCTGGGACGCAGCGTAGACCAAAAACACCGATAAACACTTTCTCAAATTATTAATTAGCATGAGGATCGGAACAATTTAACAACAGTACCACATCCGGTCTGCTTCCGGGGGGGGAAACATTTTTGAGACGGCATTACTTCCTGTAGCAAGTTATAAGTGTTTTTTTGTTTTGCCGCTGTAGTTGGATTTGGAATGAAGCATCATTTCAGATCAAGCATATTTTAGTTTTTTTTAGTTTTTTTTTTAACAAACGGTCTAAATGGGTGCATATTATTGTGCTATATGCAAGCAAACAACATTCACCGGGAAGGGACATAACTTCGGGAAAAACCACCAAAGCAGACTTAGAGTGGTTCTTCTTAAATTCTTAGAAAAGGTAAGTAGTTAGGTTATTGTGAGTTTATTCATATGGATATAAAGCTATAACAATTTGAGTATTCGCGCTCATTTATCTTCCACCTTGCTGCACTTGACTTATTAATAACGTGCTAATGTTAGCCCTGAAGCTAACGTTAGACTAACACCGATTCCTAGCTTTTGGTTTTCATGGTTCATAGCTTCTGCTAGCGAACAGCATCAATTTTAGTTAGAGTGTAACTTGTATGTTTCCTGTATTCGTTTTATCCATCGTGTCCTAGGTGAAAGAAGCTCGCCAAACACTTAAAAAACCTCAAGTAGAGAAGTTTGATTGCACTCAGCAGAAGAAGACATTCTGGTGCTACTGCTGTGGGCGTGAAGTTGAAAGAAATGTGACAGACGGTAACATGACTGTGCTGTATGGAGGCTTGTTGGAACACATGGCCACGTACGTTTTATTTAAATGACTTTTATTTAGTTTAGTTTATTTCTCACTGATGCCCTGCTTCACAGGGCACCCAGGGGTTTAAATTGTAACCTCAGCAAACGGAAGCACTATAGAAGTTGTTTGTTATTGTGACTGCACATGTATCCCACAAAAGTTCAAAGTGGGAAAGCTCAGCAAGACATTTACTCATTTATATTGGCTGCCATATTTATTTAAAAAAAAGGTTTGACTTGAGACTTAATGAGTATTTGTGATGAACTGCATTTTCTTGGTTTTAGCCCAGAACACAGGAAGAATACTCACAAGTTCTGGTGGGAGAATAAGGCGGACCCCAAGTTTAGAGACAAAGTCATCATCACAGAGGAGGAAACTGAGAGGTAGGCTTAGTGTGCCAAAAATCTATTTTAGTTAAGATTTTTTGCAAGGTTAAGTGTTTGTTTTTGTTTAGGTTTAAAGCTGAGGTGGAGAAAGCATTGGAGTCGTTTGTGGAGGAGGAGGATGAATTCTTAAAACAGGTAATGCAAAATCACTCTATTATCACTTTAACTTAGCAAGACTAAGAGTTTACTGCCATGCTACGGCTAAAAAAAATGTCTAAAGGAGTGTTTTTTTTAACCAGACTGGAAATCTGCCTTTAGTAATCAGTTGTTTGTCTTGTTTTTCTTTTCATGGCTGCAGCAAGCTGATAAAATCCGGGCCCAGGAAAAGCATCGTCAAGAGGTCTTTCAGTCTCTTTTAGAGGTTTGTTTTCCAAGGATGCAGTGGCAGTATCCATCACTGTGGCCTTGACTGTTGTTGTTATGATGAAATGATTTTGAGTAACATCAATTATGGGAAATGGCAAAATTATTGTAACTGCCAAGCTAGTTAACCAATGATCCTCTGGAGTTCCTGTTTAACTCTTAACATTGTGGCTGCTGAAAATCTTCTATTTGGTGGTTTAGAGAGAAAGAAACTTTCCTCATCAGGTTATAGTATAAATCCTAAAAAGCTTTTTACTTCCTAGTTGATGTTAACATTGTGGCCAAAGTGTGTGTGGGTTGTGATGATAAAAGCTGAGATGAAGCATGATTGGTGCTCCGACTTCCTCTATGAACCACTGTTGGCTTTTCCTGAATCAATATCAGCATGACGCAGAGCCGGAGTTGTTCAACGGACCCAACGGCACAGACGTGTCTGCTGAGGATGCTGTCAGGTAACACTGTGTCCACCTACCACATTTCGTCCTTTTTTTTTTTGCGTCGTATCATCATCGATAGCACTTGAGATTGCTTTTGTTGTTTTGGAACTCATCTTGTTGTCTCGGGAACAGCTCTCAGTTTACGCCTCAGGGTTCCGACCATCAGGCCGGGAGCAGCTTTGTCGAGTCAATGGTCAAATCACCGCTGGCCGCAGCAGGACAAGGCCTGACTTTCATAGGCTACCAGGTAGACGGACAGCTCTCATTGAGAAAGTGTTCAAGTTTAATAATGAATTGTTTTTGTTGTTTTTTTCACACAAATGCGATCACCTCAGTTAATCACTTGGTTTGTCTGTTACAGGATTCAAACACTGGAAATGTACATACAGGTACAGTGATGCATGGATTTATTTAATGGTGATGTATCTGCAGAATACAGGGGGGGAAATGTATCTGATTTGGGCGATATAACTATTATTATGTATACATATTTATATATGAAATATGTTAGTACTTTTATTGTATTTCAACTCTTTATTTTCTTGGGCATTGATATAGAATTTGATAATCCAATTATCAATGTTGTCAGCAGTGGGGTGTGATTTTTCTATTCATACTATTTCAAATAATTATAATTATTTGTCCTTTAAAAAATATATCGTTACCATATTAGAAAAATCTTTACTAAATTTAATTTAGTTTAGCTCTAAAAGTTCATTCCATCTGTTTTCCAGATCAGTCTCTCGTCTGGTTTTGTTGGGTTTGCTGGATGTATATTTAGTGTTTATAGAAATATCTCAGCTTGTGTCTCTAACAGTTCTGAGATCTGTTCACCTGTTGCATGTGATTGATGAAGAATAAGCATAAAGCCATTGTGTGTCGTAGGTGCCTTACCTCCTTGGCTCCAGCAGGATCCTCTGGAGGGAACCTCTGCAGCACATCCAGAGATCGGTCCATCGCTCCAAGAGTTCCTCAAACAGAGTAGGAATCTCACACACACACACACATTTCTAAGCATGTTATTTAAATTAGCTGTCAGCTGAGCAGTTTGCTCAAATAAATGTTCTGGCCTTGATGATAGTTTCCACGAGCAACTATGTTTTATTGGTTGTGTATGTACACTAAAGGACAAATCAATAAAACTCAGAAGTATTGGAGTATAATTCAAATGGCCTCGTATGCTTTGGCAGAGGAGCAAGAGAAGCTGAAGAAACTTCCACCGAACAGAGTGGGCGCCACCTTTGATCACAGCTCGCACACAGACGCCAACTGGCTTCCCTCCTTTGGTCGAGTGTGGAACAGTGGTCGGCGCTGGCAGTCCAGGTGAGATCTCGACACTCTACACCTGCTACTAACATGCAACGATTAGAAAGCAAGACTCCTCTCACTCCATCCCTTTTTACACACATGTAGGTCTTAAGTTAATGTTTGATATCCTGTGTCCGATTACATGACTCATTTGAGAGCGGAGATGGGTCAACCTGTTATTCTTAGAATGTAAAATAAAGACTTTTTATCGGCAAGGAGCTGTTGGCTGATGGTTACCTTCCAGCTAATCAAGACTGCTGAAAGCTTTATGATCTGTAAAGGCTCATTTTCATCTGGTGTCCCTGGCTAAACGTTAAAAAGGCCCATAATGGTTATTTTACAGCTCGGTAGATAAACTTCACTGGTCTTTGCATTCAAATGAGACTTCTTTTCAACAGACACCAATTCAGACAGGAGGAAGGACAGACAAACAGACGGAAGAGGAAGAAGAAGGATCACGACACGGGGGGGGGGCAAAGAAAGCCAAAACGACTGAACAGCTGACAAATTCTGACAGCACTTAAAACTGATTATGTTGTGTGAGAACTGAATGGAGGGATGTATATAGTTTACAAGATGTGAATGAGATTTTATACTGTGTTTCTGAGGAGTTGCACTCTGTAGAAATGCTCAGGCTGACTAGACACCCTGCTGTAGTTCCTAACCAAACAGTAGTGTTTGCTAATGGCACATTGTATGTAACCTTATGTATAACATAATTGGGAAAGTATGCAGTATAGATATTAACTTAGTATATCAGGCATTGCTGCTTGGATGTATTTCTTAATTGCATTTTGTATAAAAACTGCATGGTCCAACTTCACGACAGATAATTTATCAATTGAAATGTGTACACTCACTCCACACTCAAAGATTTAAACCAAATTGATGTTCCCTCTCAGTTGGTCACTGACGTGCTCCGTTTAATCAGCTTTAAGTCAGTGACTCCAATCAAAGGTACAAAAGAGAGAGATTTTTATTATTCAGTATTTGTCTATTATGATCAGTAAGTTACTAGTTTGACTACAGCTTTTTGAGAAGATAACAAGACTGTTCTGCCAAGCGAACAGCAGGGGGCGCCAGCCACTCGAGTAACAAAGGCTGTCTGATAACATGAAGGCAGGCTGTTGAGGCCAACATTTAGATCACAACTTGGTAAAACCTTAAATGTATTATCCATTTGAAGGACATTCGTCCGTATGGGGCAAAGAAAGACGGCATCATTGAATAAGTGTTTTTGGTTTGGTCTCTGCCCCAAATTCTGACCTATCAATGCTACTCTGCAAACAATCCAAAATTGCACTACACATCATTAGAGCAGCAGTTATTGTGTAGTCTTTGTGTGTTTTTTTTGGAGAGAACTTGTACAACCAAATGAAGCGCTTTCATTTCCTCTTTCAGATCATGTTAAGAGTATGCAAACATTTGCCACTTTGAGACAAGATGTGACAGGACAGTGTTAATAAAACGTTTGTGTCAATAGAATCAGCATTGTAGGAGCAGTGCTCTCTAAAAATAGATAGCTCCACCTATTTTCCAATCCTTCATTATAGAAATAAAGAAGTGAGTGTTAGTGGTGTGTAGGGACGCTAACACTCTTCAGGCCATTTCTTGTTGGGTAAAATATTCGTTTAACTTGACATCTCAAGCTAATTTGAGTTGCCACCTCATATTTTCACCCATGTTACATTGGGCAGTGGCCATATTAAGCCTTAAAATCCAACTTTGGTCTGCATGCATGCATGCTCTACTACTCTCTTAAATTGATCCATGAATGAATTACTTTTATAATGCAGAATAAGCGATCAAGAATACCAACAAATACACAGAGGTCCTTTTGCGATGACTATTACTATTTGCACAGCGTTTTGTATCGCAACAGAGGAACATCAGCACAAAGAGAGAGGTGGCCAAGAGCAGGGAATGTAGTAAATATTCCACTCCTGAGCTCACAATTGGCCTTTCTCTCATCAGTTAAGACCTCCTCCTCTCAGTGGTAAGGTATAATCAGGCCCCAGTGTGCTCTGGTTGGATGGGCGTGGAGCTCAGTGCAGCTGCAAGGCAATCTGGGTATACAACGTGTAGCCCATCTATTCTTAGCTATGTGACAACGCGGCTATGGCTGATTCACTACGAACTGAAAAAGAAAATGGGGTTACCATCTGTACATCTTAACAGTTGCAATAAACCATAATTACCAGATGTCGATGTCAGTGATGTATGACTGTATAAAGTATTTGTTTTGATATCAGACCATGGTTTGTTGTATTTTTCTGTAAAATATTAGGATGTTTTGACAGTCGGAGCTCTAGAACAACAGTCACCCTTTGCACTAAAAAATGGGAGGTTAGAAAAAAGCACGTGTACTGGGCGTTTCTTGAATTATTTCATAATCCAATCACGGAGCAGTATTTGTGAATATATCTGCATGTTTTAAAGAAGGCATAATCCCTGAATGATGATTGGTTACGAAGGAGAATAAGTGGCCAATCGCTTAAATGACAGGCGCTCAGCTGGCCGTGAAGCCCCGCCTCCTATATATTAACCAGCAAACCCCGGAAACGTTGTCGTTTAAAGGGACAGGAGACATTTCAGGCAAAGGTTGAAACAACGAAAACAGCTGCGAGCACAAAAAAAAGACAGAGAGGAAGGGACGTGGTCAGAGAACAAGCGAGCTATGTGGCAAGAAAGAGTGGGAGGGTGAGACTGAATCTGTACGATTATTTTAACACTCCAAGAATCCCAGCCAAGGTTGCTCACGGCTTTTAGCATCGAAGTCGATTTTCGCTACCTTAGCTACCTGGAATGCGACAACGCAGCAGTCAGCACGAGAGATAACAAAAAGGCCAAACTCCCAAACGACTTTGCCAGGCTGTGTTCTTCCTCCGGAGTCTACTTTTATTGTTAGGTGAGTAGGCTTCAAGATCTTGAAATGTGGCTTGCTAGCTTATCTCTTCATCTCCTGCATTGTGTGCACTTTAATGATGGATGGATATATGGGGGAAAAAAGGTGTCGGTTTGTTTTATGGTTCCTTGAAGCTTGCAGTTAAATGTTAGCAGTTAGTTAACTCTGAACGTGCAGGTTGTCACAGTCATCATTTTCTTCATTAATCAGAGTAAAGAATGATAGGAATCCAGCCTAATCCAGTTGATGACTTGACAGTAGCTTGCAGGGGGCGTTCCCTGCTTTGTCTGCCTTGCTCAGTCTTTCTTTATGTGTGTGTGTGTGTGTGTGTGTGTGTGTGTGTGTGTGTGTGTGTGTGTGTGTGTGCGCGCGCGCGCGTGCATGCATGCAGTCTGCGGTGGATAGAGACAAAGTGATAGAGGCCTAATATATTTATGACACCATAGGTTTGTGTGTAATCAAAATGCATGTGTAAATTGATTATTATAAGTGCACACTCATGCCCTCCTGGCATTGTGCATATGGGCTGTGCAACAGGGAGGGATCAACCAGCACTACCATATATTTATATCTATGTTTAAATATATATCTGTGAGATTATGTCTATAACTCAGGGGATGAAGGGATGATGATCACTGTTACAGGAGAGGGGATGGCACTGAGTGCAGTGGGCGTAGTTCCCTTGGATTGCATTTGGGAGTTGCATTGCATCATGCAGTGAAGTGAGCATTGATGTTGGCACTAAAGCCTGGTTACAGTGTATATCAAATATATAAAGAGTTAGAGTAGAGTCAGTTATTACAGTGTTATTATGCTGAGCTGCAGTGCACTGCCTCCCATTATCCCAAGAAGCAGGGCAGGATGGCATTGACATACACATTAGGCACAAGCGTACTCCGTCACACTCACCCTACAGCACACGTGCATATGGGAATCCATTAGTTGTCTCACATGCATGTAAATAGAAGATTTTGTCACACACCACACACGCATTGCCGCAGCAAATGCATCTGCAATAACTCCTCATTTTTCTCTCTCTCTCTTGCTTGTCCTTGCGTTGCTCTGACAGCCACCCCCCGCCTCTCTGTCTGGGAGAAACCAGTTGGCTTTGTCCTCAGCTGAGTGTGACGTCACACAGATCTTTACTGTAATCAACCATGAAGGCGAGGTGCATTATGTTTAGCTGGCCTGGGTGTGGGCTTGTCCCATGAAGGATCACTTTGTGGCTTAAGTTTCCAAATGCCAAAACACACTGGGGAAAACAAAAAAAGAAAGAAATTAATTTAGTCTATTTGGGTTAGACAAAGAAACCTAGAAAAGCTTCTCACATCAAAAGAAGAGAGGGAGTGATCAGAAATTCATTTTTCTGGCATGGAAGGCAAACAACACCACTAATCCCCAGCCACGACTGGTCTGTTTGCTTACTTCAAAATATAAAACTACTAATATAATCACCCTTCAGCAAATATATTGTGTACTTCTATGCTTACTGTCCAGCCAGGTACATTGAGTTAAGCAGGAGTGTGGTCATGAGCAGCCGTGTGTTTTCTCATGGTAATATATGGAGCCATGAGTACCTAGTTAGGCTGTTTAGAAGAGTATTATAGTCAACATGACGCTATAACTTGTGGCTTGTAATACTGTAAGAGCCCAGTTTCTTCTCATTCTATGAAAATAGATTAGGCCCAGACTAACAATGTTACAGTCTTTGGCCTGAATTTGGCTCTTCCTACCTTGCCTGTAGTTCAACTAGTCTACTGTTTTATTTAGTTAATCAGATAACCAGGGACATTGAGGATTGCAAGTTAAGGGACACCATTCAGCCTGTGGTCCTTTGAGCACCGAACCAATGTTTGAAGGGAATATACCTTCCATACCTCTTATAGCTCTCTGACTGAGTGCTTATGGTTCACGGTTGCAATTCTCCTTTTTAGCGTCAGTGCTCTATATGTGTGGAAAGTTGTGGTGGCTATTAAACGCTTTGAGCTTGTTGTCAGCCCTCAAACGTGTCTCTGCAGGATTTGATGTCCGAGATTACAGATGATTATGTGGGTTAGATCCAGTACTCAACACTGCTCTGGGCTATATTGATCCCTCGTGTGTGTGTGCATGCACGTAATGTACTTGCATCCTCATGAGAGCTAAATTGTCTCTCTTAAATAAAGAGCTATTTAGCCATTAAGTGTTTGTTTTAAGGGTAAGATAACAAATGGCAAATCACTACATGTTTTTATTAATTCATAACGTTAACTCATCACAAAGAACCAGTGCTGACTGGTCGACTCACACAGACCAATGTCTCTCCTGTCCTAGAATAAAATAAAACAAAAACGTTTTGCGTCTACTAATGCAGTTTTCCCCTCTATGTATCAATATAAACCTTGTCCATCTACCAGTTTTGCTTAAAAATACGGATCCTCCTATTCACATGCCCCTTTATGTGCTCAATCCATTGTTTGTCGCCCTTTTGTTTTAAGATTGTAACGTCCATCACACAGATTAAAGGCAGTATATGGCACTACGAGATGTTTATAAAGGTTTTACATTCCGTCCATAACCTCGTGACCCCCTCAGTGGTCCCGTTCCTGGGTTTGTGGAGTGATGCTGTTTGTATAAGATACCTCGTTTAGCCCCGGGACAGAGCAGAGGCAGGTTGAGATGAGAGACACAATTAACAAGAGGACAGGTCAAAGGGCAACAGTGTGTAAATGTGTGTTTGCTTGTATTTAGACCTTTTAATGATAACCAAATGTGCTCTGACTAAAATAGGCAGTTATAAGGAGATGAAGTCACTATAGCAATCACACTTTTCAAAATATTTTTCTCCCTCTCTTAGTAACAGCTTATTCCTTTAATAGCCCCTGTAGCTTTGACAGGTACCTCTTTAATCTTGACACCCTCACCTTGGGCCTTACCCACCTACACCAGCTAAATCTAGCTCCAGGCTTATCAGTGGAGGTCAGTTCGTCCTCTTCCAAACCCCTCAGTGTCGGTCAATGAATTCAAGGATGCTTGGAATAAGTGAGTGTTGGGAGACTGTTTTAAATGCGGTTGAGGGTCAAAGTCTATTGACAATTAGACCCAACACAACAATGCAATACTGGAATGAAAGCTGAAACGTAATGAGGCAAGCAGTATTTTTTTAAGGATTGGATTGGAAATGGGTGTGTTATTTCTAAATCCAATCGAAGTGTCTCAAACTGCACACTTCAGCCAGGATTGAATTTTAATGTAGCGTCTGATTGATGGGAAGAACTTCTTATTACATGCTGGAGTTGCCTAAATGGCAGAACTGAAAACAATGAATGACAAAGGAAAGCGTGAGCCACAAACTCATAATTTGAAGTTTTTATTTAGAAAATCTATAAATCAACTCTTTTGGGAGACAATCTGGAATTTTCTCTTGTGTCAAGTGCTCCATCTTTGTTCTGGGTGTTTTGGTGGCTCCATGGATCGGAGCAGCCTGCTCAACTTTATTTAAACACAGCTGACAATAGAAGTCCAGAGAGAGAGGAGGATGGCAAGGCGACGGTACCACCTGCTGAATAAATCAACATGGTTTGACATTACACCCTGAGGGACAAGGCGCTGTGATATCCACTTCTGTACAGTGTGGGTATGCGAGTGTTTTATCTCTGGTCGTCTTCAACTTCGCCAGCTGGATTTGCTGTACAACCTCAGGATTTGTGAAATTATGATTTTTCACTCTGTTCTTTCTGATTAAACAACTAATTGACTATTAAAGAAAATGATTGCCAGATTAACCGATACTGAAAATGATTGTTAGTTGCAGCCTGAAGGGATTTGTTCAAGCTTCTCAAAAAAAGAGAGGATTAGCATTTTTTTAAACTATTCGATATCATCTTAAAGTGAATATATTTGGATTCAGGACTGCTGGTTGGCAAAACAAACTATTCGAAAAAATCACCTAGGGCTCTGGGAACTTTTTTTTTTTTTAAATAATTGACAGATTAATCAATGATTTCTTGCAGCCTTAGTTGGAGGAAGTGTCACAGTGACCAAACTGACCTGTGAGCCATTTGTCTGTTGAAATGGTTTCCATACAATCCCAAAATCAATTAGTAGAAGGCAGATGTATTTCTGTGCCTTATATAGGTCAAGACAGAGCTTATCAAGCTAAGACCTGTTCCCTCTCGTCCTTGTCTTGTCCCCCTGTCCGTTACTCTTCAGTGCGTTGTCATTACTCTCATTTCCCTCGCCTAACATCAAAGCCCTCATCTATTTTTGCTGCTTTTATTCACTCCATCTTGTAGAAGCTGAGTATGTGTGACAGGCTTGGGCCTTTGCATGCATCATTTGTCACTTAAATTGACTTTTAAGCAGAATGAAACAAATCGTTCCCTGTTTGATAACTGTGATACCCACACTTGTGTGTGTGTGTGTGTGTGTGTGTGTGTGTGTGTGTGTGTGCGCCTGGCCGGTCTTGTGCGTCTCATCAGAGCCAGGAAACAGCTGAGCTGGAGCGTTTTTGTCCAAACTGCGCTGATATGAGTCCTTGGCAAGATCCCTTTTGTTCCTGGCCTAATGTAACAAGCAGAGAACTCCGTCAGTGTCATGACACGGTGGAGAAGCAGTCACCAGATGGGCTGAAGAAATGACCCTTCATACAATGTCAAATTATGACCAATGCACTGTTGCATCTCCGGTGACCTGCTATCTCACACGATTATTCTCACAGTGTGATCAACTAGTCATCCAGCATCATTGTATGTGTATCATCAAGGTGAACAGGAATAGTTTTATTGTTGTATTGATAAGGGAAACATCAGGCTGTCCGTGCTTTTCATAATGATCAATGGTGCATTTTGGAAGACAAGATATACCAATTGTGACAGTTATAGCCTATACATGGTAGTTTGTATGTGCTGCTTGGATTGGATGTTTGCTAAATCAAAGAGTCGGTATCATATTTTAGTGCATAAAAGCGTGTCAATACATTGGCTTTCAAACAAAGAAACGCACGTAATCGACCGGTGCTCAACTTATTTAGGTTACTTGTGTTTTATTTACGTGCTTGTGTAATATCTAGTTGCCGATTTGCCCCCCCATAGGGCTCAAACACAGAGCAGCAACTCTTGTGGTACCAAAGCTTTTCATTAATAACTGCTGCTTAACGAGCACAGGCCTGTGTGTATGTTTTGGACTGATCTCAGGATTAACCCTAGCCAGACCTCTCTCTGCCCTTCATCCTGTAACTGCCCCCCCCCCGACCAACATGGATGAGCCGCTCTCTGTGTATGTGTGGGTCTATAAACATTGCATGTGCAAGTGCGTGTTTTAGTTTAGGTAAACACTTGTGCTTAAGGTCGTTGTAAAGCAGGCCGGTGCTTTGTTTCCTCCACTCATTCTGCTGTTGTGAAATGATCGCACCTACAAATGTCGAAACAAGTGAGTGGTCTCTAACTGCTATTGTAATCTTCTCCACCATAGTAACAAATCGTCGGCTGGTTCAATAGTGAAAACATGCCCTGGTTAGGTATTGGTGAGCTACATAGCAAAGAAAGGGATCTTTTCATTTCAATGCCCAGATGGCAGGGTGGACCTCATTCAGCCGCTACCAGTCTGAGTGGTGCAGCACCCCCATGCTGTGAGAGTTCCCCAAGCATGAAAAAGAGAAGAAAAAAATGAATTGATGGACAGAGAAGAGGCGAGAGGAAGAAACACAGAGAGTGAGGTAAAAAAAGACAGACAGCTGAATTCAGGGTGAGAGAGTGAGGAGTGAGAGGGGGAGAGAGAGCGAGATGGGGCTTTATTTCCTGTCCTCCATGAATAGGCAACATATTTCTCTGGAACATTCCATCCTCAGAGCTGGCCCGGCCTGTCACCAAGACTCAGTGTGCCACACTCCTCCCCATCTCTGCATTTCTTCCCATTGCACTCTGTGTCTCTCCTTTCTCCTTGTGCATATCAACCATTACTTAAATGTTTCTACCCTTTTACTCCTATCTTCCCGCAGCAAAAGTGAGCTAACCATAAAAGGTTCAGTCCAAAGATATTCAAAAGAAAGAAGTGGTTAGTTCGAGGTGTAGATCAGTAAATATATTATTGAATCAAAGTTTGTGGCTCTTTGTGATGGATTGGTGTTGAAAGATACCTGGATTGAATTTGATTACACCAACCTTTAAGCATCTCTGTGAGGACATACCAGCAGCTGGATGCTCAAAAGGATAACTTACAGAATCTAGTCATGAACGGTGGGAATGATTGCAGAAGTGGATTGAGAGGCCTATTTAATAATGGAAAACAGAAGTTATTTGAGGAATGCTTTTTTTGGACAGTCCGGTGTCTAAAATGGACTACCTAAAAGTCTGTGTTCAGTAATATCTATTTGATGTGTGTGTTCAATTTAAACCCCAATTCCTAAATTTAACCCTAACCCATTATATCAATTGACACTTCTAGTCACTTGGTAGTAAGTTGGGCTGTAAAGTTCAATGATTATACGTTGATATCTTATTATCAGCAGGCAGCTGGTCAAACATACCCGTCCAGAGAGAGTTTATCTCACAGGATTGTTCCAGCGCTCTAGAAATGTAAACATAAAGCAGCCACTCTGGGTGGGAAACAACCTGCAGGAACTCTGATGATGGTATAGTCGTGGGTGTGGTTATGGCAGTCAAGCTGGCAGGTAAGCATGTTATTCAGAGGTCCCGTTCTACTTTAAAATTGTGTTGCCTGCAGAATTAAAGTTGGCAAGACACACTGACCTGCAGAGAAATAAGGGTTTAAATGTTGAAAATAGAAAGCAGTTAATGTTATTAACATGTGGTGTCACGTAATAACTGGAAATCAAAAATGAAGACTAAGACAAAAGCAATGTGCTGTAAGTGAGAAAACCAGCACTGAAAATGGGAAGGGTGTTTCATTTGACAAATGTTTTAAAGTGGCTTTAATTTATGCTTGACCTTTTAATTACAGTATAGTAATTCACTCTAATGTTACAGTAAAACCAGACGCATTGCATTAATTCTAACGTATTTGAGCCAGCAAGTCAACTAATCCGTGCTTCAATACCGTTGTAGATATTAGCTGTGAACTTTTCTTCTGCACACTGGAGCTTTGTTGATGTCCACTGTTTGGCTGCTGCCTGCTCGCACACTTCTTAGATATAGGTCTCCATGTGTGTACTACTAACACACTTTAGTACATGCCAACAGAAATGGACACCAACACACGCAGGGGCCCATTCCTCTTCAAACATGTTCAGTACTACCTAATCCCCCCCCCCCCCTTCAGTCACATATACACACTTTCCTTTCCCACCCTTCCTCCACCTCACCTCTTCCTCTCCTCCTTTTGTTCTCTCCCTCCCTGAGGAGGAGGGTGAATTAGACTTTGTTTTTGATTTTTTACACCGTGACGAAATGATTTATTCAAGGAAGTTTTGGGCTAGTCTGGATCGAAGCTCTTCAGTTCTTGAAGGCTGAGACTTTTTATTGCTGGTTGTAACCCCCCCAAAAAAAAACACAGCTGGTGTCACTTTGAGAGGCTCAAACAAACAAGATATGGGTGTCTATGTGTGTAACGCAGCGTTTCACATGCCATGGCTGAGAATTGAACCCCAACGTCGGGATGCAGACATCAAATCAAACACTGTCCTCGAGTCAGGATTGCATCAATGCGTGTGTTTGATGGAATGTGAATGAGTTTGTGTTTTCAATGCTTCTTTCTCCTCAGCTGCACTCAGAGTGCCCTTGAATGGAGTAAGATCATCATAAAGAGGACACACCCTTTTTTTCCCCCTAAATATGGAAAGCAACATGGGCTCTTAAAGGGACAGAAGTGTGTTTGAGTATGCTGAAAAACAAAATCCTAAATAACAGTGCTGCTGAAGAGCAGAAGAACCCCATCATTACTGTTTTTACAGTTGTCTTACCTTGTTTTAATCTGCCGCTATTACTCTGTTTATTTTCCTCTGTCTATTTTGATGTCTTCTATGCTTTCTACCTTTCCCTCCCTCCCCTGTCCCTCTATAGTTGGAGGTAGGTACCTCAAACAATACTCGGCTTTTGCTAGGTAGCAAAAGCCGAGTATTGTTTTACAAACTTCAATAGTTCATAATCAACGTGACAGATTGTGATATGTAACAAAGTTTTCTTTATTCCATGAGTACGAGGAATTGCACTTATTTTGTGATAACTCAACTAATGTTAAGAGTGTTTGAATTACACAACTATTCAAGTCACATCACTTTAAATGAGCCCAAATCACACGTCAAAACTTCTGCACAACATGCAACACCATCTATAGACCCTTGATTTGGCTGAGGTAAAGCTCCACAAAACTAAAGGCACGTTCTCTTCATCTTTCTGTATGAGGGAGATAACAAAGCAGCAGCAACTGGTTCTGGAAACAGACACAGGGTAATGGAAAAGTGAGCAGGAGATAGACGTAGATGAGGAGTCGGGAAAATACAGTGACTGAGACGTGTGAGACCAACGTGTTTTATAGCTCTCTGAGTCTTTATGTCTCAACAAGTCTACCCTGGTTCCCGAAATGAGGATAAAGCATAATCGGGTAGGTGTGTGTTTGTGTCTGTAACTAGAGGGACGGCCAGTTAAGATGTGGTCTTGACAGCTTCAGGTGTGTTTTTTGCACAGTGATTTAACTTGTGTAATCTCCATCCACAGTGTGTGTGTGTGTGTGTGTGTGTGTGTGTGTGTGTGTGTGTGTGTGGTGAGAGCTTGACACACACTGTGTGTACTTTAACCACATCACTCCTTCAGAAATAGTTTTTGCCCAGTCAAAATGCCGTTCCTTATTAGCTCACAGATGGCAAAATACACACACACACACACACACACACACACACACACACACAGCTGAGGGCTGCTCCTGGTACTCAGCTGATAAACTTTTTCACATGCACTTCATTCTCTATCTGCACTGTAGCAGCAGATAAGCGCTTGTGCTATTGTGCTTGTGAAGACGCTGTGTACTATTCCATGCTACACACAGCGTGTCTTTGTGTGTGAGCGAACAAGACGGCAAATGGGTTGCACAGACGTTTGCACACAACCACATGGGGGGGGGGGGGGGGGTGGCTGGCAGTGGCACACTATGGGAAGAGATTACACAAGTTAAACACTGCACACACAACATGCTTTAAGCTGTCAAGGAAACAAACCTAACACACTAACACGGAGAAGTTTGAGGGAATTGCTCTTTGGTCTAGTTCTCTACTTCTGCAGAACAGGCAAAGCAGGTGGGCGGGGTCTTACTTCCCCATGCCACCCCCCCCCCCCCCCCCCCCCTTTCACTCCCTCCCCCTGGCCAATCAGGAACTCAGCCACTACAGCTGACCCCCCTTTTCTCTAGCCAATCAGCTGTCAGCACACACTACTTTCCCCTGTATGCCTTCACTGCTGAGTGAGCAAAGCATGCCTCGCTCTATCAGCTGAGAGGAAACGACAGAAAGAAAACATAGGCAGAGAGAGAGAAAGGGTTGAAAGGAGGGGCCTGTGAATTGATAGAGGAAGAGAGGTGAGGAGAGGAAAGGGGGAACACGAGCGTGTGAGGTGGGTTTTGCATTCAAAGATATTTTGGAGGGGCGCAAATGAGAGAAAAGAAGGCAGGGGGGGGACTGGAGAGAGAAAAGGAACGGGAGGGTGAGAGTTGTTGATGAGTTTTCGGTGAGAGAGAGAGAGAGAGAGAGAGAGATCCTCAGTCTCAAAACAAGCAGAGGGAAGCAGAACAACCTGACTTATCTCTGTCTTTCTCAACACCACCTATTCAGGAGGAAGGAAGCAAAGAGTCAACAAACCGCAGAGTCGACAGCAACAGCAGCCTGACCCAGTGGAAATAGAAAACAGAGGACAGAAAGAAAAAGGCAGCAGAGTTACCCATCCAGCCCCCAAACTAAACACAGGAAGGAGAGAGAGTGAGACAGCGAGATAAACCCCATCTTCATAAGAGGGTGAGTGTCACAAGTTCTCCTGCTGTCAAGCCAAGTGTAATAATGTTCCTCCTGTCATATTGTCAGCTGGGCTCGGGTGACTCAATGTCTCCTAAAATGGCCACATGAAAGACAGACAGACAGACGGAGAGACAGAAAGGGACCCCGTGTCAAACAGCAGTCTCAGCAAATATGTCACTGAGCCGGCTGAGTTTAGACTGTCATGCCTTTCCAGCCTGAGTACTGTATGTGTGTTTGGCTTAACACTCTCTCACTCAGAGGTTTATCAGTTTCAGTCAACTTGAGCTGTCTCCTGTCACTATCGGCTCTTTCATTGATGCTTCCTGTCTTTGTGTTATACTGATGTCTGTCTCTCTCTCTCTCTCTCTCTCTCTCTCTCTCTCTCTCTCTCTCTCTCTAT
>NW_022280039.1:8560096-8576030 GCF_004355925.1 Anarrhichthys ocellatus
TCTCTCTCTCTCTCTCTCTCTCTCTCTCTCTCTCTCTCTCTCTCTCTCTCTCTCTCTCTCTCTCTCTCTCTCTCTCTCTCTCTCTCTCTCTCTCTCTCTCTCTCTCTCTCTCTCTCTCTCTCTCTCTCTCTCTCTCTCTCTCTCTCTCTCTCTCTCTCTCTCTCTCTCGCGCGCGCGCACACACAATCATCCCATCCGATTGTCATACACTAGATGGCTGCTCTAATTGAATCAACAGGTGATTGTTTGCAGGAGCACTGAGCAACTTTTTTGTGTGTGTGTGTGTGTGTTTGTGTGGCTGCATGCTTATCATTCTCCAGACACAGCACAGGCCTGGGAGTAGCTTGGGTGGGTTCTGCTAAAAGTTGATGAGGCATTTGGGAGGCTGCTAACTTTCGTGCTGACGTTATCACACCTCTCTGTTGAAGGCTGGGAGTGAAGGGTGGACTGATGACATGAGGAGGGCAGAGTGTAGCTAGAGACAAGACTGTTTACAAAATGAAAAAAAAATTCAAGATGATGAGCTTATGTCACTGATTGAAGAAACGTAATTACAATGTATTACATGGTGGAGAATTAAGCCAAGCCTTCTCTCTTATAAGGGGGTAGTTGGGCAAAAACTTATAAGAAAGATTTACTGTCAGGTTTGCGTGCTGATAGATAAGTTGGCATCTAATCAGCCAGGACATTTTTTTTATAGTTTGACAGTATCTTGCCCTTTTAAATATATAGTTGTGTTTATATGTGTATAGGATGAAAAATATAAACACACGCACAAGTGAACAACCTCGCGTTTTGACTCCTGTGGCATCGCATCAGTGCACAGTGTTTCTCTGAAGGCTGTCTGCCTCTGTATGGAAGAATACGGAAGAAATTAAAACATGAAATATTAGTGTCTATGGTATGTAACCTAGTTGTGAGCAATTATCCAGCCCGGCAATTAAGGATCTAGAATTATTCACATTTCAATTCCCTAAAGGGTGGGGAAACTCCAGAGCCACTTGTTTTACTTTATTTGTTAAAGTTTTTAAGATACAGTACCACATACCTAAATACAGTATAATATAATACCAACAACATCTTGTATTATAATGAAAGAACAGAATCTCTAGTCTAGTAAGGGAGCCAGTCCTTCAGAAAACTGTAAACAGAGCAGCTGTTCTTCTCCCATAAACAATTTATTTGCAGCCACTGTCAAAGAGCATTTAATATAAAATCTGAATTATGCAGTGGATGTATTTGTTGCACTTCTTATGAAGGTTGTAAACAAAGTTAAGCGTTGTGACTCTTAAGTTCTTGTATTGGCTAAATTGAGTATTTCTTCAATCCCTCAAAGAGAAAAAGTGTTGAATGTTGTCTGCTTTTGTGTGTGTGTTTGTTTCTGGTCTTCAATCCTACATGTCACTGAGAGCTGGCTTTGAGGCCAGAGCTGTCGCCTTACCTCCTGTTGAAAAGTTTGTGTATACTACTGTGTATGTGTGTAAGTGTGTTTCATTCCATACATGTGCAACTTTTCAAAGTTGACAGGGAGCAGCAGGGTCCCGGCCTCATGATGATGAAATTCAAATGCATGTCGTCCTCCTGATGTTCGACTTAAGACTTTTGGTCTTTGCCCTATTGACCACATCCTTCCTCGGCCTGAAGGAACACATGGCAGACTTG
Organism: Anarrhichthys ocellatus; assembly: GCF_004355925.1. Lineage (NCBI taxonomy): Eukaryota > Metazoa > Chordata > Actinopteri > Perciformes > Anarhichadidae > Anarrhichthys > Anarrhichthys ocellatus. The sequence continues at coordinate 8,561,759 of NW_022280039.1, forward strand.
CAAATATTTCAACACACCTCAAGAACATGACCATCTCCTGAACAAAATGTTTGAGCTCCACTACATGCATGTTTCAGGTCAAAGGTATTGAACTCTCAGTCATTAAACATGATGCCCTTGTGAGTTTTAGCTCTCGTTTTAGTCCACAGTAACATTTAGTAGTCAGGTCAAGTTGGAAAAAGACAGCAAACTAAATTTACAAGTAAGTCACCTTTGTGAAATCTTGATAAAATGGTGTTTCCCCTTATTTTATGCTGTGGATACAAGCAGTTAATGAATACATAAATTACTGTCTTTTGGAAACGGAAAATAATTTTTTACGTCAATGTTTCTATAAACGTGACTCAGTCTATTCTCATTTGTATCCTGATCTAGGCCCGGGTCCTGCTGGTTTATGTACTACTGAATATTCATTAACACTTTTGAGCTGGCCCTCGCACTGAGGAGCTCTACCTTCCCCTGCTGTATGCCTTAGTGGTATAAGTGTAACAAAGACAACATACCCAAAGTGTCAGGTAAAAATGAAAAGAAAAAGATACAATTCTTGACTCCAGAAAATGGAAAAAAAAAAGAGCTCTCGCTCTCTCTCTGAATGGGTGTTTCCCTCTTGTCAGGCAGTTCTCATTCCTTTGTCCGTCATCACACCGTTTCTACTCTCGCCCCGTCTCATTCTGATTGATTGCTTGCTGTTCCACTTTCAGAGATGCTGTAGATATTACATGAGATTGTGCCTGGTCTGCCAGTAATGGTGAAATCTTAATGCTTCATGTCAGCACGGTTCTATCAAGGAAAATGTAACGATATTCATGTGTAAACGTTTTATCCATATTGGTTCACTGAAGTGGCAAAAAGTAGTTTTGCAGTAGTTTTATAGACTATTACAAGTAAAGAACAGGTGTTTTTTTCACACCCTTGACGTTAAGCACACAGTACGTGTGCGCAGGTTATGCATTTCACACAGATCAGATTGTACATGTAGATAAGAGGTGTCTATGGGAACATTATCTAAAGGGGAAGGTGCGAGTGTGAGTGTATTACAAGTGATATGCAGTAGTATCAGTTCTTAAGTTCACAAGTCTGAGCTGACACACATGCGCAGCATCCTGATGCCTGTCTTGGGGTGAGGCCAGAGTCCGTCCCCCCTCCCCCCTCTGTTGGCTCCTGGATCAAGCCTGAAAAGGGCTGGGAAGCCGCTGCCAGCCTCCTGCTCAACTAGTTCAAAACAAGGTCAGAAATCAAGTGGGAACTAGCACAGAGCCTTTGGGTTCTCCCAGACAGTTATGCCATACACAGTGACTATTAATACTCAATGCTGACTCTTCTCCCATTCATTCCCCATCCCCCACACAGTGTCCGCCTGGGCGCTCACTGTAGAGACTCCACCTGAATTCAGGGGGGTATAAAACAAGACGAGGTGATTCATTGTTTTGATATACAGTAGATTAATCACTCTGCCCAAGCTGGGTTTTCCTTGTGACTGTGTGTGTGACTGCATTGGGACCATATGTCATGTGAGTAATTACACGGGACAAAGGCTTCACTCCTGACATCGACCCCATACGAGTCTTTGTCTGCAGTGATGGGTAAGCATCTTACCTGATAATATACTGCAGTTGAGTATAATCAGGTTATAATGTAAAGGGCGATGGTCAATCTCTCTCTACTTCCTCTTTCATGTCCCTCTGTCTGGATCCCTCTCATTCTTGTGTCATGTTTGACGAATGATCCCTCCCGTGTTGTTGAAGTTGAAGACTCCCGACAGAATAGAGAATTTGGTAAAAGAAAGATCTGAAACGCATTACATGCTCATTTAAACCCAGTTTTTCAGCAAAGTGATTTAAACATCTGCTGCAGGTCACCTAGAGTGCAGCTAGGTAAGTAATGCAGTGGCTAGTTTAAGCATTACATATCTGTATAGGAATTTGGGGGGTTTTATTCAACGTACCTTACAGTTGCATCAGTGGATTCATTTCAGGTGTGTTTCAGTTTAGTGGAAAATACCTATGAACGACTCTCGTCGTCTACGTTTCCTTTTTTCTCACCATTTCTTTCCTCTTGCTTGATCTTCAGGCGAGTGTCATCACTTCTGTCTAAATGATGAATCTCGTCATGATGATTCAGAAGGAAATACTAGAAAGTGAAGTCACAGGCTGCTGTGATGTAGGTCTAACTGGGAACCAACTTTCTCTTCTCTACTGCTTTATATGGATGCCAGCGGGGTGTTAGTTAGATCAACTTTGTTGGTTATTTTAAAAACTACTTCAACTGTCCCAATTTACATTTCAAGCTTTGGATGAAGTCAATCAAATTATTTGTTGCCTGCTTAACAAAACACGGGCCTTTTATCTCAGTGTGTTGGGATATCTGGCTGGCTGTACACACCTCATGGAGGACAGCCATTTTGATGGCTATTTTCTTGGAGGAGCATCTTTGCCAGTCTCCCCCTAACCCCCCCTCCCCTCCCAGCTCCCCCCTCTCTGTAGCTCTGCTTCTCTTTCTCCCTCTTTGTGGTCGAGCACAAAGGAGCCGTTATCCTTGGGCTACTGGTTGCCACGGCGACGGCTCACTGTGACGACACCACCCCCCCGACCCACCCAACATTCCCAAGTTCTGGTCCAAGTGGGTCGGGCAACGGCCCGCTCCACTTTGCCAAGCACCATTTGGTGCCGAACTTGAACTGGAAACATCAACTCTCTGTTCCACGAGTGGCTCCTTCATTTTTGATCATCCACCCAAAGTGTTTTGGGTTTTTGTCCTGAACATTTGACATGAAAGAGAATGAGAGTAATATTATTTCTCCCTCAAGTCAGTCAGCCTTGTTAAGTACTTAAATGGTTAGAGACTGATTATTTGATTGATTTGTCCTGTTCTTCTCAAGTTCAGTAACAGACTTAAATATTGACTTCCTAACTTGCCCTGCTTGCACAATACGTGTGTCTTTGTCTACTACAGTGCATGTCTGTTCAAGTATGCACAGGTATGAGGATGCGTGTGCATTTCTGTGGCTCTCTTTGGTGTACTTTTGAATGTGTGTGAGTTTTCAGGATGAATAGTCTCAAACCAACTGCTATTCTACATTTTCTACATTTTTCTGTTTCCTCAGGGACTCTGGAGGGAATGACCCTGTCATGATGCCACAGACGTGCCACACCCCACGCCCAGGGGACGAAGGAGGGCGTGTCTGGCTATCAGCCAACCACAGACGGAGCCCCAATAGAGTTCTTTCCAATTCCAGTTCAGAGAGATTTCTCCTCAAGAGCTTCCTGCATTACTGACACTCTGCCCATGCGGTACGTTTGAGCCTTCAGGCCTTATCCTTATTGAATGAACAAACACAATGCAATTAGTATGGTTTGAACTGGTTGCGTTGCCAAGTTGCTTGTAATATGAATCCAAACTTATTCTTGGAAATGCATCCACGTATAGATATATAGATGTATACCTATACCATGGTGTAGGTTCATTATATTTTCAACCTCTTTATTCCTCCCCAGGTTGTAGTTTTTGTGCTCACCTCCTTCACTCCTGCTTCTGTTGGAGTCCTCACTGTTTCCTGATTACCTATCTTGGGATGTTGGCGGCGTTTGATGGCAGCTGCCATGGAGATAAACAGATTTCTTTAGCAGACCATTTTATACACAACCTCCAGATGTTGTGCCAGATGCAGGTTGTCCACACGGGCAGAATTGGACAAGGACGGGCACAGAGGTGAGCTGCTGATCTCGAGCATTGTCTCAATCTATTCATTCAATTACAAGGGAGACAAATTAGGTTTATGCCTTGCCTAAATTGCATTATGTATAGTGGCCCAATAATGAGCTGTTCATACTGTTTTAAAGCTGAAAAGTCCCGAGTCTTGCATAGATTGTATATTCAATCAAACTATGTCTAAATATATTAGCACCTGATTTCCCCTCTGATTTTGTGGCAAAAATATTTTCTCAGTGCAGAAAAGGTTTAAAACCTACACATTGTTCGGATAACACCATGACATAGTAAAGTCATGGCAGCATAGTCATTTGATCTGAAGTGTCGGGGCGGGGTGTCAAAACCAACAATCAGAGGCACAGCATTCCTTTTAAGTGACGATAAAGACAGCAGCAAAAAGGATTCAACACCCAAGCTGTAATTATTCTTTTATCATTTAGTCCTGCATTCTTCCTGAAGTATAAATAGGATGGGACAACTGGCTGAAGTGTCATTATCAAGCATGACACTTCAGCGCAGTGGTGTGCGCGGTTTGAAAAATGGTTATGGTGGATTTGTTGATGCGATTCATGCTGTTTGTCTATGGCAGTCAGTCAGTACTCTTCTATGTGAACTGCAAATGACCGGAAAAACTTGCATGCCGTATGAGATGCATTTATTCTATTTAAAGATGTAGCTAAATTTAACAAAGATAAGTTCAGAAGTCAAATACCCTAAATTGCAGATATCAATAAATGTTCTCACATCATTGTTGACAGCTTAGAAAGGCCCAATGCGTTCTTTCCTTTGAATTTTATTAAGCTATTTTATGTTTCCATCACTCATACAGTCATTAAAGATTTCTTCATTGAAATCTCTCCTGAATAGTAAGTATTTTGTTCCTTTCAGTTGCTGTGCGGCTCAGCTTCCTACTTCACACTGCTTGACAACATCCCAACAGGAAGTATAGGACTTCCTATTCCTGTGTAACATCTTCCTCTGCCTACTGGCACTTGTGAGGACCTACTTGATCCGGTTGCAAGCTAGTCAAGACTCTTATCCTCCAGCAGAGAAACCATGCGGCACATTCACGTGGAGTTAGCCCACAAAAAGGCTCCATTAGACCTTCCAGCCCAGGAGGGGGACCTGCCTCCACCTACAGCCCCAACACAGGGCCTAGACCCTGGTGTCAGACCGGGGGCGCCCAGGCACTTTGGCCAGGAGGAGTTGCGCCTCCAAAAGGTCTACCAGCTCTCCATTTTCTCCCAGTTAGGGGGATTTTCTACATCCACAGAAACCCACACTGATACCCAACAGAGGCCTGTCCGGTTGGGCGTGAAAAGGGGGCTAGACGAGCCACAATTGACTCATAAGCGCCCCCACTTGGGGGACTTCACAGACAATGAGGCATTGGAGGGAGGGGTGCTTTGTGGGCCGGCCCCAGCTCAAGGTGTTGGGTTGGGGTTAGCGACGGGCCCTGGTGGGCCTGGTTCTGTATACTCTTGCACACAGATAGAGCACAGAGACTCTGAGGGGGGGCTGTCACCCAGGTCCCCACCCCTCTCACCAAGCCACAACCCCTCCCGACGCCCAACTCAGCACAATCACGACAGGCCCATTCCTGATGTATTTGCTCCACTCTCACCTAAATCACCCCCAATGTGTGACCCCCATGGACATCTCTCTGACCAGGGCCATTCCCTCGGTAGCTCAGCCAGGACTGAGCCACCTAATGGGGGCCACACACCCACCTACTCGCTAGGTGGCCCTGCAAGTGAGAGCTGTGGCAATAGCTTATCTGGAGGCCAGCCCAGCCCTCACTTATATGAAATGGCCATGTATGAGACTCCCAACCCTGCTAGTCCCACCAGCCCTCCAGGCCCCTTCTCCCCACCACACCACACAGAACTGCAGGAGCCAGGGGAGGCCACCGAATGGGAAGTTGGACTTGAATCTTCCCCACCTGAGCGAAGTGCCACCCAGGCTGCCTCCTCATCCTCCAATGGCCTGGCTTCCTGGGAGAAAACTCCAAGCAGTAATGGCCACCGTCTATCCTCTGGAGGCCACTGGCCAGCCAAAAAGCGTCTGTTGTCCCCAAGCGACACAGGGGAGTCCTGCTCAGAAGATGAGGGCCCCTCCACATCCAAGAGAAGCAGGCTGTCATTGTTGGCTCCGGGACTTGGCCCGGCCTCATGTCGCAGCACTGATGCTAAAGCAGCCCCTTACTGGAACCACCTGCTGCCCTCTGCATGGGACCGGCCTAAGGTCAGTACACCCACATACTCATTTTCTTTTGAGTCATTTAATTCACCAAAACAACTGCATCAGCCTACAGTTACAAATACTATCCCAGCTAATAGCTAATGTCAGCTGTTATGCAACTCGACTGTAATTACTAGACAGTAGCACCCTTTGGTGTACGAGTAGCTACTTCACAAGCTAGCTTAGCACACGATGTACAGTGGTAAACTGATAAGTTGCAGTCAAAGAAGATGCAGAATTTAACATTACTCAGTACATTTAGTGACAGAAAGCCAGTTAGCTCTGAGAAAGTGCAAACGTCTTAAATATGAAACAAAATATTCCTCTGATTGTAATATTTGTTATATCATAAAGTACTTGAATGAAGCAAGTTAGGGTTGAGGAATACCTTTTTTTTTTTTTTTTTTAAATAAAGTTTTAGGTCACTTTATGGCAGCATATTACACAAAATCAGCATGTGCACATTTGCATGCAAATATCATTCTTTTAGACCAAAAACATTTGTACTACTATATCCAGAGGCTTTGAATACAGAACAAGGAATGGCTGTTCAAAGTCAGTGGTTGATGGTGAGACATCAGTGAGCCTTGACAGTCCTGGAAAAGAGGCTAAGTCATAAATAAAAAGAAACTAAGAGAACAAGTAAATGGGAAAGAGTGAAGTGATGGGAGGCTCATTATCAGGCCATGCTGGAACAGGCTGAGTAGCTCGAGAATAAAGCCCATTGAGAGAGGGTCCATTGTTCCCCCACATGAGTGTGTTGTGTCTCTCATACACACACACACACACACACACACACACACACGTACATAGATCCTGCTTAAAAAATGGTTCTGGAAGTTAATTGACCATTTTTTAACATTGGGGGGCCAGAGAGAGCTTTGAGTGTGTGTGTTTGTGGGATGGGAGTATGCTAATGGTGACAATAGGTTTCACTAGTTAGGTTTCATACAGCGGTGTGCCCATTGGGACTAGAGGTGTTGAGAGTATGTGTGTGGGAAGCACAGAGAGAAACAGATGTAAGGAAGACTTATCGACACAAATTACGAACAGAGAGGAAAGTGAAAGGAATAGAAGCAAGCCTAAACGGTCACAGGTGATATTTCAGTGAATACAGGTTAGGAAAAGGATATTTAAGAGGCACAGAAAGGGGAGACGGGAGGATATTCTATAATGCCATCTGTGGTTTTGGTCGAGTGTGACGATGAGACGACAAGCTGACAAAGAGCTCCAAGCTCTGTAGAGAGCCAGTGTAACCACGGGTTGGCTAATACCAATAAGCTAACCATGAGTGAAAGGTTTGCTGTGGGCAAATGGCTAGCAGGTAGCATAGGTTTGGGTACTGACGAGCCTTCTGACAGTTGGGTGGCCTTTACCATGAACGGCAGCCTGGAAATGGGGAATGTTTATGCGTGTGATGCCACAACCAAAAGTCAGTGCTCAGTAAGTAAGAGGACAACTAAAATATACTATTACACATGTAAATTACTCTCACAGAAACTCAATAACACTTAAGTCCATTTAGTCTTTATTTTAGTATTGTATTTCATATGTATTTATGAACTTTAGTTCTTTAGCATTTCAAGCCAGTTACTGATTTGTGAATAGCTAAGGGCTGACATAAATCTGAATATTCAAAAAGGAAAAACGACTCATAATTTGTCATTTCTTTTTTTGTCCTCTCTTTGTACAGACCCCCACAGACTGCACAAGATCAGGAAGACGGCTTAAAAGTGGGCTGCGGCTGAAAAGGTGAGTGCTTCATTATATTTCCAGCAAAGTTATACAATTCAATTACAAATAACAACATTAAAAAGACATGCTTTCTATAACGGGATTAAGAAAACGGTATTTAAACTTCAGCATGTGCATGCTTAAAGTTCAAAAACATGCACATGTGTACAGATGAGATAACTTCTATGTCAGTTAGATTGACTGCAACAAAGTCAACACAGGGAAAGACGCTGGGAGTTAGCGTAGGTTGTATGTTATTCTAAATTTCAGGTTTTGTTTTTTGTCTGTTCGTGAATACTCAGACACATTCAGAGGCACATGACATGTTGGTCGAGACAAAATGAATGTAATCTTAACCACCACTAACCAACGGTCTGTTTTGTGTGTTTTTGTGGTCATATTCAGTCGGCAGCTGCGCAGCGGCAGACACACAGACACACGTTCCAGTTGGCCCTCATCTTCCATCAGCAGATCCCTACTTGGCAACTTTGAGGTACACATTATTTGAATAACTTCAGGGGTAGCAAGCATAGATTGTTTATAAGAAGTGGACATGGCACCGTGATGTCACCAATTGGTTTGTGGACTGCCGTTTTCAAGCCTCGTGTTCAGCATTTAGGCGTCACCATCTTGGTTTCTGGCAGTCGCCATCTTGGCTTTTTGTAACCAGAAGTGACATGAGAGGGTGGAGCTAATCGGAGGATTATAAGGACTAAAAGTAAATGTAGAAAATAAGCTAATGTCAAAATGACATGGTTAACATATCTATCATACTTCATTTTAGGACAGAGGATCATAATATATTGACATTAAAAACAGTTATATAAAAATAACTAAGATTATAATAATGTTAGTTCACAATTTCATGCTTTTAAAATGGCCTCTTCTTGGCTCACATTGTTGTTGGTCAGCAGATGCATATTGTATTACTGTGCTGAACACTCCTGGTGTTTTTCAAATTCTTTGGCCAAAAATGACTCGGAGTACTGCAGTAAATACTCAAGTATTTAATGAAACGTGTGTTTTGCAATATAAAGAGTTTTAAAAGGCTCCTGTTAACGACTATATACTCTTTTCTCTTGTGTTCCAGGAGTCCATCCTGAAGGGACGATTCTCCCCGTCAGGACAGATCGAGGGCTTCACGGCCGAGCTCGGTGCTAGTGGCTCTTATTGTCCACAGCACGTCACCCTGCCGGTGCAGGTTACATACTACGACATCTCAGAGCACAGCGCACCCTCACCCTTCCTGGTCAGTCTCTGTGTGTGTATGTGTGTGTGTCTGTCTCTCTGCAGGACGTTGTTTAACTGGTAAACAAACAATAAACCAAACACTAAAACAACGCTGTGTATTGTACACGGCAGGTAGTGTGTTTGCTAGTACAATAATGACCTCATTGGAAGAAAAACGATGCAAAATCAGAAGTTGGAACAACAGATATAGAACAGAACAGATATAGGCTGTTTGTTGGCTTGCCTCTTCAAAACCAGATGTAAAAAATGTGCTGTGTTTTTCCTCTCCTACATATATCATGAAGCCTTTTTTTCACATCAGAACTGAATACTATATATTCATAAGATACAGAACCATATAACATAAGATCGACAGGTACTTAGCAAGGTACAACCTGCATTAATATGTAAACAACTTTAGTCCTGCTTATAAGAAGTCTTAAACTGTTGTTACACTGGACCATTTGAAAACCGCTGTTTTCACTTCCTCAGCTTCATGCCTCATGTTGACTTTGAGTTGTTGTGTATGAAGTTTTCTTCAATATTGTATTTAGCTGCCTGTGTAACCACAGCATGATGGAGTTATTTTAGAATTAGTCTGCTTCCATATAGGATTTTCTGTTTTTTTCTGTGCATTTAGTAGTTTTGATAAAGAATTGGATTTACATGCATAACCTGATGTGTTTTATGTGGATCAAACCAAAAATTTGAATTACTGTTGTAATACTGCTGGTCGCTCATTATCCTGAATTTAACAGCTATTCAAATCTACAAAATGTACAAAAAGAATGCGTTATTGTGCAATTACACAGTGACTGAAGAAATGTAATCAGTGCTGTGTCTCTGTCTCTCCCCCTCACAGGGGGTGATATCTCTCGAGCCTCTTGGAAAGAAAGGATACAGCATACCCAAAGCAGGGACCATTCAAGTGGTCAGTTAGTCTTTTCTTTCATCCTCATCTCATTCTTTGCTCGGATAAACCCAGGTTGCCTTTATCTCATTTTGTGTTACCACAATGTTTAATATCATGTGACAAATAACCTCTTGTACACTTAATTTAAAACCACTGCCAGCTGTCTTATTTTTGCTGTTTAAAATGCTGACCTTTGTCTGACATCTGTTCTCAGACCTTATTTAATCCCAACAAAACTGTGGTGAAGATGTTCCTGGTGACCTACAACTTCGGCGACATGCCCGTTAATCACATGACCTTCCTGCGCCACCGTATCTTCTTGGTGCCCGTAGAGGAAGGGGTTGAGGGGAAGGACGAGGCGTCTCCAGGGGACAGAGTGCTAGACAGGAAGAAGATTCTCTGCTACCTGATGCATCTCAGGTATGACGTGTTCAAGGGTTTGCATTGCTTTTTATACCTGAAGTTTTGTTAACCCTTGATTTAAAATTACTAGCCTGTGTCGAGATGTCTGGAAAAGTACCATTAGATTACACTAACAGCATGAAAGTCATAGTTAGCATAAAAGTGTTTTGCTAACATGTTTTTTTCTTTTGGTTCTGGCTTTCTCAGATTCCAGAGCTCCAAATCTGGGAAGATCTACTTGCACAATGATATCCGGCTGCTATTCTCCCGCAAATCCATCGAAGTGGACACAGGGATCCCTTATGAGCTGAAATCTTTCACCGAGGTGCCAAGAAACCCTAAATACTCCCCCCGCGTGTGACCCCAGCTTGACCCTTTGAACCTCCCCAAAGCCAATGCAGCCCCTCCTGTGCTTCCTAAAGAGGAGGGAGGGAAACAGACAGACTGCTAGAATGATGGACACAAAACTTGATAAGACTTGATAAGACACGCCACATGCACACAAGACACACATGCACACATGATACAGTGTTGTAGTAAATGTGCTCCTTTTTATGCTTTTATTCTCCATTGAAAATTCCGACAGTCAAATTGGTGATATAAAATGTCACTAACCAAACATGGCATTCCTTGTAACTTCCATTCATTGAAAATGAAAACGAATTTCAGCATTGCAGTCAAAAGCAGGACTTTTACTACACTTTAATCTGTACAAAAAAATAAATGCACAAACGCTGACACACACAGCACATACTACACACTTCACAGCTGAAACACTTTTGGTGGTGACTCTCCGAGTTCAGTGTTAACATGCATGCCTTGTGACTTAAACACCTGAATTTTCCTCTAGTGCCGTATCACACTGTCCTTCACTCTGCCTGCAGCTCCAACCGCCTCATCGGACCAATAATTGAAATTTGGCAAAGGGCCACAAACAAAAAGCATGTCCCTGATTGTGAGGTGAAGAAAATGATCACCCCGTCCCCCACTTCTCCCCCCCACTCGCACACTTTCTGACCAGCAGAGAGGAGATGAGCAGAGACACAAACACTAGTGAAAGCGAAGGCTGAAATGGAATCGGCCATCTTGATCGGATGTCTTATCATTCGACATATGATCTAAAACACTGACATGATTTGACCAAACTTAGGACACTTGTTGAAGAATACATTTCTCTTCTTACCATTTCACATATCATGGTACAGACCACTGTGTGCACTTCAAGTTAGGAGGGTCGAACCATGTCATGAAAAACAGGGGAAACCAGTTAATTTTATGTAGTCAGACTGAGGGACACTGTGCTGTTTTCTTTTTTCAATTGTTTCCTTTTTTTTTAGATTCTGTTCAGAACAGTCTGATGTTGAGACAGAAAATGAAAAAAATGAACAAGCTGTAGTATTTTTAATTTATGTTTTCGCAAATGTCTTAATAAGCAATGTGCTGCACAAAGTAGAGTGTGTTTTTTCAGCCGGACGAGCTTTCTCTCTGGAGGGGGGAACAGAGAAAGTGGAGAATTAGAAATGGGAGGAGGGAGGGATGATGCGGGAGGGAAGGGTGGTGGGGTATTTAATATGGGAAAAAGTCTATGTATATTTAAAAGAATAAACTCTGCGACTGGCGAGTAGCACCTGTCTTTGTTGTTGTTTTTGATTGACAAACATCATGAAAATCCTAATTCTTACCTACACTTCCCATAATGCAATTTAAAAGTGTCTTTAATTAGAACCTCTGTGCCTAATAAAGGTATTTTAAACTCCACACCCCCAGTATCCAATGCAGACTTTCTTTTAGACTAAAAAGTCTCAAGCCTGATGACACCACTGTGACATCAAAAGGTTTCTTTTTTCTTCAACTTGACAAAGCTCCTTCAAAGCCTCAGAAAACTTTATACAACTGTTTTAACAGGCTGAGTAGTACTAACCTTGACAAGTAAACTGAACTTCATATGTTAAATCGGTGGTGTGCTCCTAATCCAGAGTCTTCCTTAGAACAGTTAGTATCTTATTCAAAACTATAAGTCCATTAAATACTTATGTGTCAACGGGCTATTCTATTTCCACCCGACTTGAGACAAACCTGAAATATGTGTTGTACTTCAATATTTTAGTTCCAATTTGAGAATTATCTGCGATGAAAAGCGTCATCAATAACAAGATCAGTTCACAAGAAAGTAATGTCTTATCAAGCTGAAATAAGTTGCTTATTTACAGTACACCTTTTTGATAAAAGCAAGTTGGAGACATAAAGTCAGGCCATTGTTCATTACTACAAACAGACCGAGGATTCTGATACCACATACAACACACTCAAATAAAGCAGCTGGTCACAAAAGGAAGCCTGAGAACTATCAGCTCAATTTCTATTCTTGCAGATTGTTTGGAAATCTGCAACCTTTAAGCTATAAAGTGCTTCCTCCCCCGGCTTCTACTGCCCCACTGAAACTGCTCAGTGACAATGAACAGACAGACTTTGGTTGTTCTGGGCAGTTCTGCAAAATATAAATGTCAAACTGTGTGAGTGTCAAATATAGCAGGGGTTCTTAACCTTTTTGACCTCGGGGCCCAACTTTTCAAGTACAAAGTGTCTCGGGGCCCATTCAAATATTAACACTATTAGTTTAACTAATTGATCTCACTCTTGGTTTGATTTGTATTCAATAACTATATTGTTACCTGTTCAACTCCACCCCTATTTTGGAGCAAAACCGCCTAAAATGACATACCCAAATTAAAATGGCTGTAGCTTCTGAACCACTGTGACTATATGCATCAAAAGTGTCAGAAAACCTGTAGGTCATATAGAAACAGAGCAGTGGGCCTTTGGAGTCAGTAAAAATTGAAGATTTTTTGTCCGCATAAATTTAAAAAAAGTATCTTTCAGTATAAATAACTGCCTGTGGCTGTATATGTACAGGTAAAGGAGAGTATAGGGCTGTAACTACACTATCAGTGAACAGGTGCCTCAAATTTGAAGAAGATTGGACAAAGTATGACGATTCTACAGTGTTTCTTCCATGAAGAGTTCCAGGCGGAGCTCTAAAAGGATATTTGGAGACCCAAATGGACACATGGTAACCAAATGATATTCTGACACACTAAAGGTGTTTCTCCCTTTATATTTGGATATTATGTTATTTTCCTTTTACTTTTAGCCTTTGCAAAGGCTATATTATATGGTCGAAGACCATATGTAAGTAGCGGACTTACTGTGCGTAATGGCTGCGACTGAGAGAACGATCGAATATGAGGGTAACTCTGTTACGCAAGGTTATACCTTGGTTGACGGCTTATAGAACAGGAATGTAAGGTTTATTGTTTAAGTACTAGCGTTTTCTGAAGCTACTAGCTCCATGGTAACATCCGCTAGCACATTGTCGGGTCTGTAATGTGTCTTTTTCCGTCGAAATGCTGCAAGATCCGACTTGCAGCGGTTATGACAACTTTGGACAGTGTGTGTTTGGGCTCCTTTTGTGAAAAATCCATAAGAAATGAAAGACAATCAATGATTTCTTTGCAAAGATGAGGGTTTTGGGCATGCTGGGATACCAAACACGGCCATGTTTTGTGACGTAGTTTGCGCAAGCAAGCCGTAGGAACGGAACGGAAGGGGAGGGGATCGAGGACGCCGGCGTCCTCGCGGAGTTGAACATGCAAAACCCCTGTCAAATAAATGAGATGATACAATGTGATGATAACAAAGACATTTATTTATCATGTGTATGTAAACCTGCATACACAACAAGAAGCCCAACAGGCTTTCCCACGAGCGTTGGATGTTTCGTCGCTAGGTGTCGCTTTATTTTTGAAGGCTTCAGTGCTTTGTTTGATAGCATTAGCCCACATTCCACACACTGAAAGTGTTAAGAAAGTCAGGATTGTACTTGCGCACACATTTAGACTTTGGGGGGTGGCACCACTGTCGTCTTCATTTTTTCTACCACTACAGTGTAGTGGTTAAATCGTGTAATGTTTATGATTCATTAAATGATTTAACACTACTGCCCTCTAGTGGTTAAATCGTGTAATGTTTATGATTCATTAAATG
>NW_022280039.1:8576040-8586368 GCF_004355925.1 Anarrhichthys ocellatus
ATGATTCATTCAATGATTTAACACTGCTGCCCTCTAGTGGTTAAATCATATAATGTTTATGATTCATTAAATGATGTAACACTGATGTAACACTGCTCCGGTCTGTCTTTGTTCATCCTGCATGCTCTGTTTTGTTCTTTAATGTAACGTTACTGGAGCAACGGAGCCTCTCCCAGCTGTTAGCAGACTGTTGTGCTAGCAAGCAGGCTCGCTCGCGAGCTGTACCCAGCATGCAGTTCGGCGGTGAAATGTTATAAATGTACAATTATTAGTGTTACAAATTGTTTGTGTCACAGACTGTTGTGTGCTGTTGTGTTTTTCTCTGTTAAAGAGCATTAGTTGTGGGTTGTTAATTGTTGTGTTATAAAGTTATGACCATGACTAGGGTTCCCTCTCAATACATATAAGACAACTAGCGCTGACCGCAATGCGTTAGCATTAAAGAGTACATTTAGCTGCCTGTTGAAAGCAGACAGCAGTTGATTTGGCTATGCACCGGTATAATGGTGTGTGAAGAATTCATATCATACGGGAAATTAAAACCGGTATACTGCCCAGCTCTAGTCTTTATTATAGTTCGGACAATTTTGTGCAAATATTTGACGGGCCGGATTAAAAAGCCCAACGGACGTACTTTACCCATCCCTGGGCTAGCGGCTAGCTGAGTTTCTTGTTCTGCTTATTGTATCTTGTTAAACAACTGACTGACGCATTACCGCCACCAGGTGATGGGAAGCTATATTGTAACTGAGCGTCTCATGGAGAACAGTAATATCTCTGGTGTCTTCAATTGATAACCTATGCGGTCCCGCGGCCCTCGCGGCCCACCGGTGCAAAAAGTTGTTTGCGGACCTCTAGGTGGCGTTCGCGGCCCCATCGTGGGCCGCGGCCCCATGGTTAAGAATCACTGAAATACAGCACTTCTGAAAAAAGACTCCATCCTCTGTAAATATTCCCCAGCTAAAAATACAGAGGAACATCTATATATGTCTCACACCAACAAAACGGCCAGTCATTCCTGTAATGCACTAACATATGGATTACAGCTTGGTCCTGAACTAATGGGGTCATTGTAGTTTGTGTAACATCCAAAAGATGGTTTCCAGGATGTTTTTTTAACATACAGTGGGTAGACAAAATCACAAAAAAACAATCTAATGAAAACTGAAAAGACCGCTAAATGCGGATTTAATAAGATTACTGCTTGTCAACTGGTATCTGCAGCACATGTCTTTGTCTCTAGAGCTCTGTGAAATGTCTTGTGTTGCTTTGAATGCATATTTCAATGCTTCTAAATGGCATTTGACTGCATTTCACCAACCTTTGTAACGTTGTTTATAGTTTAATAAGAACTAAAGGTGCCCATCTTTTTTTAGGAGAATAAAGGTTAAAGGATAAAAATAAATCAACCCAACCATTACTATTTAATACAAACCAGTGATACCTCCAAGTTGTGTTCCTGCAGTGGCTGGAAGGGCTCAGATGGGTGTGACTAACACTAAACTTTAACCAGAGAGGAGGTGGCTGGATAAAACCAACAGACCTGTGTTAGGAGAGCCTGAACAGGAAAGAAAGACGAGAAGAACCCATGTAGTCTGATAAGGTTTTCACACTTCTTCTTTCCCATCTCTCTGTAGCTTTTTTTCTCTCTTCCTTTACGCTTCTTCATTTGGCCGACACATGACTATTGTCCAGGCTTAACAGCATTATTTTCATTATTTTGGTGAGATGGATCTGTGAAAGGAATTACCTTTTCCAGATTGCCGATTTTAGGTTTGTAGCCACTACTGTCACTCAGTTTTTTCTTTTTGTGATATTGATAAAGGTAATCCCAAATGCTGACTAGGTCTATAGGATTGCCTCAAAGCATTTTCTGACCCCAGGTGGCAGGAGTCAGTATTGCAGCTACACATCTGGGCCTGGAAGAGGGCAGCAGGCTCATAGAAAACATGCAAGAACGCTTACATATAAAAGTACCAATTGCCAGATATCCTTGACAAATGTAGCAAATAAGCATTCATCCCAATATGACTAACCTTTGCAACAATCGTTATCCTTCTGTATGCTCAATATGTGTCTTGGATGGTCTTGATCGATTAAATGTATAAAGGATCATAAACACAGTCAATTTGCATTGCATCATTCTGCTATTATAGCTCTGCAGTGCCTGTCTCCTTTCCTCATTCCCAGACAGTCTGATGGCTCGGGGGGTACGTCTGTTTACTACTCCTGTCAGATATAATAGTTTGGCACACATAGATGATGTAAATGTCTGAATAAATAGCAAGTCATCATCCGTCATTGAATGTGACTCATTCTTGCTCAAGCAAAATGTGCTGCGTTTGATCTTTGAAATGTAAAAAAAAAAAAATCTTTGTCAAGACCCTTTACATGTTAATTGTGAAAATGTTTCCAACATAACCAAAAATTGAAGTGATGGTCGTTTATTTTCTTTATAAATACATGACAAGATAAGATAATGTATTGGACTGTGTCTTTACTGAGGTGGATATTTGTGTCTCGTATGTCATTAGTGACCATTGTCTTAATTATTGTTCTTGTTGTAATTACTGTTGTTCACACACTGTGGAAAGTAGTATCTGCAGGAACAACAGGTACATTAAATCTGTAGTGTAAGCTAATTTGAACAGTTGGTGTACACATGAAAATAAAACTGTATTAACAGTGGTTCATCTGAAATGAAGAGCCGCAATAAGATTTAAAAAAGATTTATCATTTAAAAATATTTCAATCAAAATATTTCAATACACCATTCCTGTCACTGTTTATTGGTTCCTAAATGCCCTCACTTTATATCATCCATAGTCCCATCATGGCCGAGCTGATCAGTGCTCATTGGCTGCAGGTCTGTTTTTTTTTTTTTTTTTTTAAATTCCCATAGCGAGTACAGCTCCTCACTCCTTCCTCCTCTTCATCTATATGACGTCAACCAGTGTGTGGGCAGCGCCCTCGATGGCCTGGCTCAGGACTGACAGGTGGTAGTGCACTTTGTCCCAGTCGCTGGTCTGTCCTGATAACTCAGCGTTGGCATAGGCGTCAGCCAGACCTGGGAAGGTTGGCTTGCCGGCACTACTTGAGGCCCAGATAACATGCCTGCGTGAATTACAGGGAAATAAAAAGTGACAAAACAATGACAGGCAACTGAACAATTGAGATGAGCTAAGTCATAATGAGGCGGTTAATCACTCTAATTATCCCGAACATGGCATGAGGAGAGGAGTGTAAGAGGAAGTCACTGAGAGGAAAAAAGACAGAAAAGATTTAAAAAAAGAAACTGAGCTCTACAAAGCCTCAACAATGCGGCATATGTGATAAATAAAATTAAGTTTATTGTATTGAATAAATGCTCTACAGGTGTCTTTGTAACAACATTGAGAATCAGTGATGCAAGCAGCTCTGTCAAACTTTTTTTAGGCACAGCCATTTGAGCATGATCACAATAAGGATTTAAAGCACATGCTATTTACTTGAACCCTATTTCATTGTGTCTCCGGGATCATTACTCTCTGGCTGCCCTGCCTGTCTCATCAGCTTGTTACCATAACCCTGAGCTGCCACACCAGCCACACTCGCACTCTCATCTGCCTTCCATTCTCAGCTCAGCCCTTGGTTCCCACAAGACATCCTCCATTTACTCCACACACTGTGTTTGGGTCCACCCTTTACTGACATTGTGGTAAAAAAGGTGACTTGAGAAGCCCTGCAGAAGCACTTTCTGTTAACCGTTTTGAGTCAGAAGGTTTACTTAAAACAGTGCCTTTTACCAGGGTAATAAAGAATAAGTAGTCGGCCTTTACTGGGCCTTTATTTCTGCTACTGTCATGTACCTTGTGGCCATCAAGTACAGCGCACTCTGCAAACTACACAGCTTCTTTAGATTTTGCATGCAACACCAGAAACCAACATGCCCTCCCTAGGGCTTTAAGACTGACACATCATCATCATCATCTTACCTGTATGCATATTTATCTGGGAAGGCCAGAGGGTCCAAGAAGGCTCGGTCCAGCAGCATGAGCTGGTCGTTGATCCTCCTGACCTTCAGTGGTCTAAGAGAAGAGAGACAGAGAGAAAGAGGTGGTGGCCTGCCATTCGTTTCTATGTGGACGGCAAAGGAGATAATAATATGTATGTTTGTGCTCTTACGTTTCATTTGCCAGGTCGGAACTGCGAATCACCTGGTCCAAATGAGTAGCTGCACTGCGAAAGCTGGCCACTGCGTTTTTTAGTGGTTCTGAAACAAGACACAGATCAGCTGTGCAGCCTCTCTGCAAAGACTTCACCCTCTCCAATCCTCTGTGACTGCTAGCAGGAGAAACCGATGCTGCTTCTGCTGTTTGTTCTATTCTTAAATGCAGCCTGCAGACAGTGGTTTTAGCACTTGTGTCTTCAGGTTTTTCCTCAGACATAGACCATTTTGGTTCATGTCAGAAACATTGTCCACCTCAGGTCCAACAATTAGAGGTAATCCAGTAAGTCAAATCATTATGCCAGCGACCTTGGCTCCATTAGAAATACTGGAGTCTTGTCTTCACATTTTGAAACATGAAACCCGGATGAAATTAATTTACCTGCATAGCATTTCTATTGGTGTGCGTTCTGCAATATTCCCCTGCATCACTCAAGCATCTCTAACTGTCCTGTGCTTACCCATGGAGATATTCTTAGCTTGCAGTTGTTGCTGATATAGGGTGACTGCTGTGTTGAGGTAGTCCTCCAGAATCTCTGCGTAGTCACTGCAGTTTAATGGCAACACCAGGCTGTCAGCCAGTCGGATCAGGACGTTTCCTGCTGTCCTGGCAATGGCCTGGTGACTGACGAACCCTGAGAGGAGGAAGTGCTAGCATGTGATGTTATACAAGATAAATTGTTGGCAAATGTTTTACCGTCTTTCCTGTTGTCAAATTTGACAACATACGATGGAAAAACCGAGTAGAAACGGTTTGGCTGACAAATACAAGGCTTTTTGTGAAATACGCCACATTTTTGAATGATACAACATAAAATAAAGCATAATCTGTACTGAGACAGAAAAAAAACGATGGGACATCACTGCTCACCAGGATCAATGAACTTTGAAGCGTAGTCAAAGGTGTCGTATGCCGTGTGGTACGCTGGGTATATCCGAGCATTAGTTTTGCTCTGTATGAAGAAAAATAACCATAAATCCGGTTGCCAGGTAGGAGGATTGTGTCTTGGAACCAATGAAGAGTTCAATTCATGTCAGCATAAAGATAATAAACACGGCTTTCATTTGTGGCCACAGCATTGCACCACAGATTTTAGATATTTGTTGTGCTTGTTGCTACCGTCTTCCATAGCCTGCATATTTAGGTGGAAAAACTGTAATACAGGTTATTAGAATTGTTACCATACAAGGTGTTACATCCAGTCCTCTAGATTGGGTTCTGTTTTAATTGTTTCCACTTTTCAGTTATTATTTCTTGTCTTACTTTTGTATACTCACCTCTCTTCTTCTTTCAGAAATTTTCCCTTCCTGCCCTCGTGTGTTTCCCCAACTGTGTGATTGCCACCCGATTAATTTCACCTGCCTCATTAGTTTGCCTCATTCTAGTTCCCAGTGTATTTCACTAGGGTTTAGACCCTGTTTCTGTAATTTTTTACTTAGTTTTTGCCGACTACTTTTGATATCTTTGCCTGTTTTTTGGACAAAACACCTGTGTACCGAACCCTGCCTTAAGTTATGCTTTTAGATTCACCACCTTGTGTCCAGAGTCTGCTTTTTAGTCCTTTGTCTGTTGGCTTCAGTCTGATACAAGGTTCCTAAGACTTACATACAACACTGACAAAAACATATTACAGTAAGTCAAAGGCAGCGAGTCTTGCATACCCTGTCGTATGTGTACGAAATGTCCATGGAAGTGATTCCCAGGTAATGGACAAAGGCAGCGTAATCACTCCCTGCTCCTGACAAGTATCCCATCCTGTCAAATAAAGACAAGCAACATCTTGTAAACATCTTTCATTTTCAATGCAATGATTTGTTGAGTGTTTAAAAAGAAAAAAACTAAAGAATGTGGGTTTATCTGATGAGGTGCTGCCTGTTCAGAAATAACAGGCAGGAATATTGTATCCCATGCATTCTGTTGTTGCTGAGAATGCATGCTCCTGTTCAGCTGCAAACAATTAGATCCACACGTTCACAATTATGCAGTCACACTATGCCTTTGTTGGCCAATCAGGAGCCTAGTTACCTCTGATTAGGCTCTCTACTGAAGAGACAGTCAAGGTGGGTTCACATTTCTCAATCACTCTGATCCAGGATTTTAACAGTTAACCAGCTAACCTTGTTGTTTCAAATGTCCAAACACAAGTCAAAACCTATCCACTAAAGATTATGGATGAAGCTGCTTGGACTAGATCAACAACGGGCGAAATGCACTGGGTGGGAAAATTAGAGAGGTGTAACTGTTCATTACTTGGGAATGGGTCCATGGGCCGAGCTTGTCCTGTTGGCATATCGAATCCAGTTGTCATACACAGATGTGGAGTCCAGTCCAGGTGCATCGACCTAGGGAACAAACACACTTTCATGTGACAAGTTCCTGGTGTGTGCACAATTGTTTTGTTTTCATTTTTAAGTTAAAATGCTGGAGATAAACTAATTAACATACATTTTTTGTTTTGTTTAAAGCGCTCACCTGTTTTGTGGCTTTGAAGATGACGTTCTGTAGTGATGGCATCCCAGAAGCCCTGAGAGTGGCATTGGCTGCGGAGTGGAAGATTTTGAAAATAATACATAGATAGCGTCAAGAACATTCATACAAATATCTGAAGGCTGAAAAATAATTCATCAATCAAGCAAAATTATATATTTACTCCTAACAGGTAGTACAGCAGGGGTTTCTTACCAAAAACAGCTATATCCACATTGATGTAAGCAACAGTTCGCTCACTGAGCTTGGTGAAGTATTGCTGGAGAAAAGACAAGATCACGGTCATATTTGTCACTTGCAATATTTAAAGCAAATACAAATAATGGAATAATGGTACATTTTGTGTTACAGTTGAACAAAGTAAAGAGTAAACAACCCAGAAAAATGACATATTAGTTATACAGGAATATCCATCTAAAGTTTGCTAACGTTAGCCACCATTAGCTACCGGTCATACCAGGCCAAGAGAGGTTGTATCAGCAAAACTATTGGTCATGAACATATTCCTTGGTGGATTAATGGCAAATTACCTCCGTGTATTCTGCAGACCCAATAAGGCCAAACTCCTCCGCTCCCCAGCTTCCAAAGATAATGGACCTGCGAGGCCTCCATTTGCCTAAAATCAAGAGAGATTCAAATTTGATCCAGCACTATAAACAAAACAATTTGTCTTTTATTCAGACTGCCCTCACCCTGCTTCACCATCCTGCCCAGCACTCTGGTCAATTCCAGCATGACCGACGTCCCGCTGCTCGGGTCGATGGCACCGTGAACCCAACTGTCCCTGTGGTTCCCATAGATCACATACCTGTCTGTGGACACGGACACAAACACACACACAGCAGAACAATTACAAGCTGCAAATACGTAGATTATATAAAATGGCTTTTTTGGTCACAAGTCTCACCTGGCTCGACACTGCCTCTGATAACTCCCATCACATTGGAGGAGTTCTTCACCTCTGCATAGTTGAAGATGTCCAGTTTCACATCACTGGAAAAGAGGTTCAAATTCAGAAGTATCAGCAACAAGGAATGAAGACAAAATCATGTCCCACTGCAACACTGCTGCTTCATCTCCAACAGGAGATTCTATTTTGAAAAAAACTGATTTTACTCTCTACGCTGATGGGAGCTGGACAAGTCTAGTATGGCATTGAAAATGATACATTTGTCAACCTTAGCTTAGATATAATATGTAAAGTAAAAATATGTAAAGTAAAAATGAACAGTTTGATGATGTTTATTTTATAATTTAAACAGGTTCATTGCTTAATACTTATCCTAGATCAACATTAAATGCAACTAATTTCTGAATTTGTCTGGCAGTTGGCGACCTGTTGTTGAAAGCAGATGTTGGTTTGAACCCCGGACCGCCAAAGTTGTAGGTACAGTTGAATGCTCCCTGCCATGGAGCTGGAGCTGCTGTTCCATCTAGCTCACTGAAAGGACCAATGGAAAAACAAGTCAGAATGAGTTCATAACCAACCCATTTTGGAATGTATTAATCTCACAAGCAGATTTGTCTCATCACAAACCAGATTAGCCTGTAGGCATCCTCAAATCCGATTGGCTGAATTGGAATGGGAGGGATCCCTGTGATGTTCTCGACTGGAATTCTGTAGGTTTCCTCTGCAAAATAATTTTTTTTAAAGAATTTATAGAAAACTTCAATATTAAAATGAAAAGAATATAAATGACCGGATTGTATCTTTGTATGGATCTTGGAAGCTGTTGTAAAAGTCCCTGCCTGGATTGTACTGGAGTCGAAGTGCAGCAGTAGTAGAATAAACACACAATAAAAATGAAAAGCACCATTTTTACACAAGTCACTGGTTACCTTTGGCAGCCAGGTAGGGTGTGAGCATGTCTCCATATTGAGTGTTAAAAGAACCTCTCTCCACACCAGAAGGCGGCATGTACCAGGAGTGAGGATACGTCTCATTGGTGTCTGACATGACACCATCGTTGATGTCCAAAGGGTCTGTGTAGACAAGCACACCAATGACTCCGTAGGGTGCTGCATTGATGGCCTGCATGAGACACACATGGCATTTTAACAACTCAATTTTAGTAACATGATTCATTGATTTTACACCTTGCAATAAGCTTATTTTAACAGCCATTCCACCTGGAAGCATTGCAGTGCTATAATTACCCAACCTTATTTTTGTGCTCACCATTTATGCATATTTGTTTTTTGTGTTCAGAGTTGACTCTTCTGGGCCTTTGTTGGCAAAAAAACAAACCTGTAGCTGATATGAAGTGGTTCAAACTGTGGCGATACATACTTATATGGTGTCGATTGCTGATTTGTGCACTATACACTTCACAGTCTGTAAAGAGGAGGAGGTTCTCTCTGACCAGCAGATCTGTATTCAGCAGATCC
This sequence comes from Anarrhichthys ocellatus, assembly GCF_004355925.1. Taxonomy (NCBI): domain Eukaryota; kingdom Metazoa; phylum Chordata; class Actinopteri; order Perciformes; family Anarhichadidae; genus Anarrhichthys; species Anarrhichthys ocellatus. The sequence continues at coordinate 8,585,124 of NW_022280039.1, forward strand.
AGTCTGGACCAAGAGGACCCAGATTCTTGTGAGGGTGTTTTATACTTTAATTACTCTTTGGCTGATAGTAATTTGGTACAATTACTATAATTTTGCATGCATGAGTATTTCTTCACAGTGTCATTGATACGTGTGTAAAGTTCCTCCATCTCTGCTAATTGTTTTTTTTTCTAATTTTAAATGATTGCCTTTATAAGTAACTCGAAAAGACATCAGTTGGTGCAGAGAGGAAAAATGACAAAATTTCCTGTGAAATGAAGCAAGACGTGTACAAGAACAACCTAAAAAAAGTAACTCGGCTTCCACAGTCGGAACTTAATAAAGTGACATCCAGCAGAAGTAAACAACAATCTGTATGAAAACAAGTTAGAAATAGTAGAGTCATTTCGGTTTTTAGGAGTACACTTTGACAGCAGATTAACATGGAAAGACCACATTAAAAATGTTCGTAAGTGTAAAAAAAGTTATAAATGTAATGAGATGTCTGGTAGGGTTGGACTGGAGCAGAGGCTGCAACCCTGATACACATTTACAAAACTCTACTTAAATCCAGATTAGATTATAGTAGTATAGCATATGGTTCAGCATCAGAAACCACACTTAAACAGCTAGATTATATCCAGACCAGGGCCCTCAGAGTTTGTATAGGTGCAGTAAGAACATCACCTGTGTGCGCCATCCAAGTAGAGACAGGAGAAATGCCATTGTGTCTTCGCAGAAAACACCTGTTGGTTAATTATTGGATAAATCTGAGAGGTCATGAAGATAATCATCCAACTAAAAAAGTATTACAAGAGATAAAGTACCAAAGACAAGTTTTGGCTGATAGGAGAAGCAACAGCAAGAAGAAGTCTCTGATATAGAGCTTTGCCCTACTGTCATTTGGCCAATAACTCCTGTGTGGTTGTTAAAAGAACCAGAGGTGGTCATAGAGTTGCTGGAAATTAACAAACTTTTTGCGAGCAACGGGACTGATGGGGAAAGTTTAGGAGTTGGGAACATAGAAACTGACTGAAACCAAAAGATGGCAGTAATGCAAAAACAGGGATGCAAGCTGCCGTTAAACACCACAGAAGAAGTAAATGAAGAAGGAAACAACAGAGCCGCTTGCAGCGCTCGCTGCTCGCACGTTGTGGAGGTCATTATTCCATTTGACAGAAAACAACAATGTCTTCAGCTGAGTATTTCAGAGAGTTTATCAACGAGCGACTATCTGCTGCTGCTGAAGAAATATTCGGAGTTTTT
>NW_022280039.1:8606368-8700784 GCF_004355925.1 Anarrhichthys ocellatus
TTCATGGAAGTTACACATGAAATATTGAACATTAAAAAATAAAAATCCATTTGAAGGTATTTGTACTTTGATTCTGCCTACTTTCATTTTATGTTACATATACTTTACTGGCAGACATTGGACTTTTTTGTCAACTACTGTTTGACAGCTAAAGTTATTTGCTGATTCAGATTTTTATAAACCAAAATGTATAGTGCATTAAATATGATCCCTTGTTAAATTATGTGTCGGTGTGTGAACCTAGTAAAAGAGAATTACAGGCTTTCACGTGTTTATCACGTTTTCCTTTCTATACAACACAGGGCTGGTGGGTAGGATATCATAAATATGGTGTTTCAAACCCCGTGCACTAGGCGGCGGTATGCACCTGCTATCAGTTTGATATCCACTATTCAAACTGAGAGAAGAAGGAGCGCAACATTAAAAAGCGGAATGAAAAAAAGTAACTCGCTTCTACAGTCGGAACTTAACAGTGTGACATCCAGCGGAAGTAAACAACACAGCCGCTTGCAGCGTTCGCTGCTCGCACTGTGGAGTTGGCTGGAAAACGATATCGTAGTCGTTGCGGAGATCATTATTCCAGTTGAGAGTAAACAACAATGTCTTCAGTTGAGTATTTCAGAGAGTTTGTCAACGAGCGACTATCTGCTGCTGCTGAAGAAATATTTGGAGTTTTTAAAAAAAACTATCTTCGAGTACGAGGAAGAGATCGACCGTCAGCGAAGACTGTTGGATATCGTTTGGAAACCTGTAATAAAGTCATCAAAGTAATCTGAGTAGATTGTTAACAGTGATGTTTAGGCGAGAAACCGTATTCTTGCAAAACATCTGGAGAAGATTTCGGACGCAGTGATGCCTTGTTGGTCCACGTGAGGAGAGTCCACACTGGTGAGAAGCCGTAACTTTGCAAGACCTGCGGGAAAAGATGCTTCGATGCGTCTAACTTAGCGAGGCATATGAGATCGCATACAGGCAAGTAGCCTTGTATTTGCAAGATGTGTGGGAGACGATTCAGTTAGTGGTTCATGGTGAAAACACGAGAACTCACAGAAGTGAGGAGCCACGTAGTTGCAGGACTTGAAGGAAAAGTTTTGACTCAAATCACATACTTGGAAAAAAAACACAGGATCAATTTACAAAGGAAAAAACCTTGTTGCACAGTGAATTTAGTTCTTGCAAATGATTCACCTGTTAAATGAATATTTGTTTTACAACGGTTATGCACCACCTTTGAGTGGATTGTGAACTCTGATGTTTAGGGTGAGAAACTCCGTTTTGTTGTCATCCTGCCAACTAGAGTCTCTTCTTTTTTGTTTGCATCATGTCATTTCATTTTTATGTACTTTGCTATTGCATCAACTTGATATCATTTTTGTTGTTTTCCCTTTAAGAGTTGACACACTAACACTAATTGTAGATGATGTACTACATGGTGTTGTCAAATCAGCCTGAGCAGTAGCAATGAATACAATGATCAGTACCCAAAGGGGCGTGGGCAACAAAATGCTGTTTTGTGATCTAACGTTTGTATTCTAACAATACAGCTTCGTAAGGTTGTCATGTAAGAATATTAAACTCACCCTGAAGTCTAAAGTTATAAGCTAATTCTATTCATCAAGTCTGCAGATGGGTGAGACAGACGTCAAGTGTAAACATAGTTATAGTGTAGAATAGTTATTTTTAGTGGTAAGTTAAAGCTTGAAAGAGGTGTTTGAATGTCAGCTCACTGGCTGTATAGATGTAGGATTTAATACCGTTTGATCAGTGGAGCATGTTGAACCCGACTGTATGTTAAACAAGCAGTGGTGAAATGTAACAGTTCTCAAGTATGTATGTAACACTGTCCTCGGATGTTCAAGATTGCGTGAAAAAACACTTCCAATACCAATAAAACAAGTTTTGAGGTATTCCTTGATTCCTTTCCTTTCATGTAACAAATAGGTTGACTTAATTTTACAGGCACACTTTTTAGGCCACTACATTAACTTGACATCTGAATTTTCTTTTGCTGATAAAGATTTTTCATACAAAAACTTGTAGTGAGTGTATTGGCAGTTCTGCTTCCCATGTGCCAATACTATTAGAAGCATAGTCTGAGGATTTAGCCGTGGATTCCCGGCGGAAAGTCTTACAGAGGCTGCAGACATGAGGCTGTGACGGTACAGACAAAACACTGTGTTTATTAAAGTCACTTGCTAAAGGTGAGAAAGGATGTTTGGGACGCACGCCTGTATAAGTAGGTTTAAGCTATCTTGTCCCAGGCTGGCAAGGTGAGGGATACGCATTCGCAAATGTGAACCCTGTTTATTGCAGTAAAACTCAGACAGACAGAGGCTCTCTGTTCATTTGCGTATTATATTTTATTAAGAGTAAATTTCCCTAAACTATTCGGCAGGATCCCAACAGACAGACATTCTTTCACACTATCTTACCCTGTGCTCCGCTCGACAGGAACATAAAACAAGTAAAAGTTGTAGAAGATTGAATATTTGACTTAAGTTAATGTGAATCAGCTAAATACTGAAGGAGGAACAATGTAGATTCCGTCCTGGCCGTGAGCAGTGGACAAGCTCTTTGTGGGAGTTTGCTCATACAGTCTTCATGTGTTTTGTTGGCTTCCACCAGGGTTGTGACCTTTGTCCGCAATTCCGTTTGATTTCAAAGACAGGACCTCAAGTTGAGACGATGGGAGGAGCGAGTGTCCAGTTTGTGGACCCCAGAATTGCAACTTTGCTCCTTGCAGGCGATGTGATTCTGTTGGCTCCTATCTGAGGGTACTGAGGAAAATGGTGGATTGCCCACACCGGGTTGGGAGTGAGTCACTGCCCCAAGCGAGGGAGTTCAAGCATCTCGTGGTCTTGTTCAAGAGTGAGGGTAAATAGAGCATGAGAGAGACTTTTTGGTGCTGCGTCAGCAGTGATGCGTGTGTTGTACTGGACCGTTGTGGTGAAGAAGGTGCTGAGCTGGGAACACCTCAGGGTTCTCAAGGAAGAGCTGGAAAATGTTACATGGGGAGAGGGACACCTGGAATACTTAGCCTGCTGCCCGCAACCCCAATCCAAAATATGTGGATGAAAATGGATGGATGGATGGATGTCTTAAAAGTTTAACAATTTACTTGCAGGATTTCATTACACAGATAATCTGAGGCTGTTGCATGTGCTTCTTCATTTGGAGTCATTGTGAACTTTGTATAAAGAAACTCATTTTGAATCTTGCTGACATAAAATTAAAGTATGCATTAATGAAAAATCCAAGTAGGGCTAGTTTTGTTAAATTAGTTAAATTTCTGTCCTCCGCACCGTTTATTATCTAAATAAATGTCATTCAAAGACTAGAGGTGTTCACTGCAAGCATTCAAAGCTCATTCAAATGTAACTGCAACTTTTAGGACAAGTTTTGTCTCTCCGGGACGGATTGTCTCTGCCTATCTTTATAAAACACAACCAAACATGAAAAAGGATAATAAGTCACTCACTTTAGCAGCTCTTCCTGCTCCGCCATATCTGGTGATTGCGATGGTTCCTCTCAGGTCCACTGTCTTGTTCAACAGCTGGTAGTCACTTGGTTTCCCCTGGTTGGCGTACACCAGTTTCCCCTAAAACCATCAGAAAAAATAATGGTAAATAGAAGCAACACAAGTGATGGCGAAGTGACGTCAGGATTAGGGCATCTTTTCATGACACAAGTTCGGATCCTTACAGCTGAATCAGGATTTGACAGAGGGAATATTAAATACATATCGACAATATTTTAAAGAAAGGCTGTATTTACATACTATATATAGGCCAACAATATATTTATAAATATTACCCAAATTTTCTCACAAATCCAATCCAAATCATCATGCAACTTCCTAAAAATCCTTTTACTGAGCTCTTATTACTGTCCAAATATAATGCTGAAAGACAGTTATATAATACTGACTAACAACAGACTTTATTTTCTTCCTCATCGCTGCCTCTTCTTTCATTACAAGTCCTATTATGGCCCCTCTTCTCCTAAAATAGATGGTCACAGATAGTAACAACCAGTCTTTGTCACTCTCAACAGATGGGCTCTTGTTGGCTTATCAACGCAGTACATCATAAAGTGTAATGTTATCAGTACTTTAAAAAGGTTTTAGCCTGATGATGCCATATCTGATAGCAAATGCAGTTCAGTGGCACTTGTAAAGTCTGACTTTGACTATAAAAGTGAAACAGCTAAAACAATTACTCCAAGTTTTTATTTCTCTTATGCTTTTCCCTATTTACCTTTTTAAGATAAAGAAATATATAAACTGAACCTTTCCCCAAGCTCCAGATCTACATTTGTTGCACCACCACTTACTTGTGATTTTTTACAGCAGGATAAATGTCTCTTATCTTCTTCTGTTAGAGCGATTATGTGTGAGCCAGGGATGTGACAATCGTGTGATTTTTATAGTGTCTGTAAGTTACTTCCCTGAAATGATGTATGACTCAGTTAAAGCGGAAGTCCCATAACACATGTCTGTAGTTTTATCTGACCATCCATCTGTTCATCCATTTACTTTATCTGTGCAATAAAATAGAAACAATAAAACCTCAACCTCTTGATACATTTGGAGTATTTGTAAGTGAAATTATATTTTATATAGGTATTTTTATGATTTACATGCCTATATGCCAGGACTAGGTGAGCTCTGCTTAGTGCTAACCAGTTAATAACAACAAAGTAGATCCTTTAGATATACTGAAGGATCAGGGATCTAAAGGATCTTTAAACAGAATTTCAGATGCGCGGGGTGTAGCTTTTTACTTGTGGCTGTCCAGCAGGGGAGTATGCAGCGTATGGCTGAACCACCTCAGGATCATCTTGGTCCGGTGTATAACTTTTCTCCTTTTCTCTCGCAGTGTACAGCACATTATCAGAGGAGCTCACTGAAATGAAGAACTCATGGTGAATGCTCTGCCAGGACAGTAAGTGACACTCAGCGGGTCACTGGCAGAATGAAAACCTCCTCAATGTTAGACACCAAACAATGATTAGTTACGGTAAAGTTGGACTAGTTATGGAATGTAATGTTATTTAAAAAAATAAATATATATATATATATATATTTTTTTTTTTCCCAGAAGATTTAAATTGCTCTACTCTGTGATGTCACACATTATATGCAGTGCAATACACACTCATTATAAACTCTGAAAATATCTGAAAACGGCATGTAAATGTAAACTGTGATAACGCAAATACTCTAGTTATCAAAAAGCTGACTAATATTTGAATAGTTCAAAGTCTTGTAACCCGTTTGAATAAAGTCTGTAGCTGAAAGTATGCACGAGGATTAACATTTCAAAATAGATTTGCATTGAAAAGCTTTTAAAATAAGAGGAAGAAACTAATAAAGGTGAATGTTTTGATGTTTTAATGACTCACCTACAGTGACCTTGTTGGGGTTCTTGGGGTCAGGGAAAGACAGGTAGACCATGTAGTCCTCTCTCCAGGCCTGGTCCAGACCCGTTTCGGGGTCCTGCCATCTCTTCAGCATAAACTGCACAGTCTGCTCGTCTCCAGCTGTGGTGGCCATATGGGGCACTTTGGTCAACTCCCTGTGGTGGTGGATGAACATAAAGAAAGGTTTGCTCCTGTAATGTTTTGGATAATTCACTGTCTAAAACCTAAAAGGACCATGAGAAACTTCAAGTTGTTCCTTGGGGAAACCACAAAGGGATCAAATGACCTGTTGTTCCTTAAGAAACCTTTTAGGAATATGCTAAAGCATTGTATAGGGAAAAACGTCCTGATGCTAAATCAATCTCAGGACCTCAAGAATGTCTGAGTCTTCAGGTTTTTTTTAGACTGAATTTCAACGTGAAAACCAAATAGCAAAAGCTGCTTGAATACAGGTTGAAATCTTTTTATAACCACCTCTTTTTCTCACCCTTTTGTTTTGACTTTCTGTTGACAAAATTTGTATCAATGGGATCATTCACCAACTCACCGGAGGTTTTCCTGAATCTGTTTGTTGTCCACCTCGGACAAAAACTTCTGAATGAGGCTCTCGTCCACATCCTTCGCCACATCATTCACCCAGGACGGTGCGGAGCCGTTGCTCTTCGTGATGCCATAGTGGCCAATTAGGACACCCACGGTCAGTACGGCAGCACCACACAGAATCCCAATCAACACTTGCTTTATCATTCTCCCCCCTGGAATTAGGTCTCCCTTCTTTGAACCTGAATCTCGTGCCAGACAGTGAGCTTTCTCCAAAGTTCAAGAATGTTGTGGTGTTGCTTATGTAAGAAAAAATCCTCGCATCTGACTTCCAAATGATCACTGCAACACCAGAGCAGCTGCTGAAGTGACCTCCCATAAGAAAGGTTGTAAAGTTTACTCATTAATGTTTGCAGATGGGATGGACTTTATCCCTTTGTGGATGTGTGTAAGTACTCTGAGTGTGCTATACATATTTAGATTTGTGTTGATATTCAGCAGTGCATCATTTGTGTTTGAAACTTTAAATCCTCACCAGCTTCTTAAATGAGATTATGATTTGAAAAGTGGTCGCTAAACTTTTATGCTAAAGTGGCCCTCAAGGGATGAAGTACAGGATGAACATGTTGACATCTTTAACGCTATATGGTTCAGATTTAAATGAATTCAGTGCAGAACAGCAGATATTGCCAATTTAACTGTCTCTTAGCTGCTCTCGATTAAATCAATAGTAAATTGTTCATCCACTTAAATATAGCAAATTAAACAAGTTAAATTTACACTATCAATACAATAATTAAGTTAAAAAAATATTTGATGTACAATGATGTCATAAAAAGGCTAAACAACATGGTCTTTCAGGCAAGTATGCAACATAACAACACTGTCTTGTCTGTGTCTATACATACTGAGCTAAGATCATTGAGTTGCTTTAGTTCTCCATGGCTCTTGTGAGACTAAGGACACAATAGTACATCTGTTTTATTCTGTATATACCACATACACAATATTTATGGGTGGAATATTACTTACTCTTTCTAGTTCAATATTTAACCTGCATGACAATAACAGATCATATGTATGAAGTTAAATATGTCAAATGTATTTCATTTTATATGTTCTTTAAATGTCACAGCACTATGTAAAATGAGTAATGACAATCATCAGTAATTCCAGTTGACTACACATTTGTTAATGTAATATGTTGTTAGTTTTATTATGAAAGTAGGAAAAGAGTGCCTCACACTCTGGCTCCATATACTTTTGTTTTATTGTGATGACGATTCGGGCCTCAGGTCTTCTTCGAGATCAACAATGATAAGACACAGGCACTGATTTGTTAAATAAGCCACACCCCAGTCACACCTCTGATGGTGATAAGTCAATCCTGTCCCACCACTAGGGTGAGAAACAACAATCAAGACGCCTTCAGTGAGCTGCAGCCAAACAAACAAACTAGTGGTTACAGACGATGGATCCAATAGTGTTCCCTCCTGGAAAGTAAAACATCCAAATGACCTCCTCTTGGGGGGACTGATACCTTCTCAATCCTCCCAGTTTATACAGAGGAAATCAGATGATAAAATTCAACAATATAGGCTGTTACTGGATAGTTCATGGATCTATAGTGCTTCTATATTCAGCAATATAGGTTTTATAGCTTACTATGTTGTCATGTATTCAAATTTAATTTTGACTGTTAACCTTTTTAACTTTTTAATTTATTGTAAAATTTAATCTATTGTATTTGTTTTTCACTGTGTCATGATGGGCTTCACCATGTAAATGTAATTCCAAAACGATCCTCTTGTATCTATAATACAAGTTCCATATCATATGACTTGGCTTTAGGGTTTGAGGAAAGAAAAGAGTCCTTTTAAAGCCGGGGGAGTTGTTTATTTAAAACTTTATCAGTCAGTAAATATGCTTTGGATACAGAGTAGTGTGTGTTTCACTGATGCTCACTGACGATAAGTCAAAATGGGACAGTTAAAGAAAGTATATCTGACAGTTCTGTCAATTCAGCTTAACTCAATTAATTTCAGTCAGTTCCATAAAATGTATTTATATTTGAGGGACGACTATCATCAGGCATAAAATTACTGGAAGCCAAAAGAAACAGAAATGACCTTTCATCAAAGCAATGGCACCCTCTGGTGGTGAAAGTGATTATTGCAGACCACAACGACACGGAACTTCCTGTTCACAGAAGACGTTTCCTTCTATTTCCTACTGTAACACATGGCCACTCTTCTTTAGGCACCCTTTAATAACCACGATGGAGTGATACAGTAATGCTACTTTTGCTTGACCGTTGCTTGGTGGCTTACATGGTGAACAGCGGGCCTGTGTATTTTTGACTCGTACTTCCTGGACTGGAAGGAGAATGAGATGAAAAGACGCACTGAAATACAAACATCTCGAATTTAAGCTTGTGACACCACAGCTGCAGGAAATGATATCGAACTGACAGAGTGGACGTTTCCTGTGGTTTCCTCCCAGAATGCAATTCCTCCACCTGTTTCACTTTCACTCTTGAATTACTTTATACATGCTCGGCTAATACTGCTTGCTGAAGAAGACACGGTAAGTAGACATTTAATTACATACTTTACACAAATAATTAATATTATAATAGACGATATAACAGCCCCCGTATTAGTAAAATAAGAGGGTTTACTGCAATAGGGACTCGTGGCCTTAAATGAATGGAGGTGTTTGTGATATCGAAAGTATTGCACTTCCAGTCCAGTCATGGTTGTGCGTACTCATTATTCACTGTTTGTTTGCGAAGTAGCAGTAATATTAACTATGCAGCTATCACTGAGTTTTTAGAAAAGTCAGATAGATAATAAGAATGTATGTAATGCTAAATCTGTCAATGGACAGTTAAATCCTGGCCTATCAGTGTCCACAGGTCCTTAGAAAGCAAGATTTGTTATTTAAATGCAATTTGAAAATGCACATTAAAACTGGAGTACCTCTGAACACAGCACTATATACATTTTTATATTTGTATTACAGGTGAGAGGATTTCCTGGCCGTCACCATGTTAGCAGCACCTCTCCTGCTGCTGCTGTTCGTTCCCTTTCCTCCCTCCTCAGGAGCACAGCTACCCCATGCCCCCATGGCCACCAACGGCCAGCCATTCCCCTGGGACCGCATGAGGCTTCCTAAAACCATCTACCCCTTCCACTATGACCTGAGCATCCACCCCAACCTGACCACCCTCGACTTCACAGGAGTTGTTCGCATCCAGCTGGATGTGCACGAGGACACCAGCACCATCGTTCTCCACGCCAAGCAGATGCAGATATCCAATGTGTGGCTCCTTGCACCTGAAGGCGCGAGGCCTCTCCAGGTGTTGGAGTGTCCTCACATCCATCAGCTCGCCCTGCTGTCGGACTCGGTGCTGAGCAAAGGTAGGAGGTATGAAGTTCAGCTGGAGTTTGCTGCCAACTTTTCTGACAGCTTCCATGGTTTCTACAAGAGCAGCTACCGCACCAGCAGTGGGGAAGTCCGGTAAGAGCATGACTAACTTATTTTTCTACGTCACTATTAAAGGAGCCGTACGTAGCATTTTAACATCGCTGAATCAGCAGCACATTCATTTGGGATATAAAAGTAAACACAACAAATCAAGACCATAAGTGACCGCACGATTGGCAGCGTTTACTGGATATTACGGGATACTGCTGATGGGATGAAGCAGTTTGTCCAGACAGATATGCAACTGGAAACACAAGGGTTGATGGGAAATGTAGTCTTTGAGAATTGAGAAATGGCACTAACAGTATCACTAGTATGAGACAGAGGTTATCAGTAATGTTACTGAAGGTAATTCTGCCAAAGTACAAACAAATGTGCCAATGATGAATTAATTGATTTAAGAAATGTTACATACAGCAGCTTTAATTATCTTTTAATCTTCTTAAAGCATGCTATAACATATGTTTATTTACATTATTAGGGTTGTGGCATCCACGCAATTTGAAGCCACCTTTGCTCGTGCAGCCTTCCCCTGTTTTGATGAGCCTGCCTTCAAAGCCAACTTCACCATACGGATAGTACGAGAGCCCCGCCACATAGCCATATCCAACATGCCCAAGGTACACATCAATCATTTAGATTTAAGAACAATGATTCCAAATAAGAACTGGTTGACAGAATTGAGTTATGCCTTCATCTTTTGCTGTCAACGAAATTAAATAAATAATAAATGCACTACACAGTAAAGATGCATTACAATTTAGAAAAATATACTTATTCACCGTACTGTCTGCAATTGACCCTTTGACTTCTCCTTTCTCTTCTCCATTTCTATCTCTACAAACCGGTGTTTCTCAGGTAAAGACTGTGGAGTTGCCGGGCGGTTTGCTCGAGGATCACTTCGACACCACTGTAAAAATGAGTACTTACCTGGTGGCCTACATTGTGTCTGACTTCCTGTCTGTGAGCAAGACCACCAAGCATGGTGTCAAGGTGAGGCGGATGAAGGCCATCATTAGGTTCTCTCACTCAGAAAATTCATGTAGAAGTATTTGTAACCTTTTTAAATTTGCAGTATTTTGGAGAGACATGTTCATACACATTTTAAAATATCTTGTAACAAATGTTCTGTGACTACCATTAGATCTCTGTCTACGCTGTACCTGAGAAGATTGACCAGACGGCCTTTGCGCTGGATGCTGCTGTGAAGCTGTTGGACTTCTACGACGACTATTTTGATATCCCTTACCCACTTCCCAAACAGGGTCAGTATTTAGTTTGTAACAAAACAAGTTGCCTGTTTTGACTTTCAAAGAAGTGACTGAGCTAGTCAGGGCTTTATGTTGTACTTATTTAGGAGAATCAGCTTAAATGACTCTCTGTTTGTTCACCATTGAAAACAGTAACAGTGTGTCAAAAGAAGATGTCTGTGTCTGTTTGTGATCTCTCATTTGTCCGTGGAAATCGGTTGTTTGCACAGTGGCACGGTTTGCCCTTTGTACAGACATCCAGATTCACATCTTATCTCATGTTTGGTGTGAGGTCCCTTTAACTAAACATCCCTTAAATTTTGGCATTTAGTAGTTCAAGGGCTCTGCGCCCTGAGCAGATAAAACATGTGTCCGCTCTTGAATCAACTAAGAAGATGAAGGAAAGTACACATATTTCATTCGACCATGCTGACTTTTTAGGAGGGGGGCTTAAAGAGACAGGCGCAAAATTGGAGCACTTCTGATAGAGAGTTAATGCAAGTATGTTCAGACAGACAGTATGAGAAAAATGTGTTCTTTGAACATTTAAGCATGTAAATACGTTCTTGTAGGAATTGCAAATACAAGTATGAATCTGAAAATGAGCATATGTCCCCTTTAAAACAGCGATATGTAAAAAAAGAAGAGTTAATTCTAAAATGAATGATTTGTGTTCGTACATATTTCAGAAGATAATTGAAGAGACACAGACATGTGACGTGAATGTACCATATGTAGTTGCTATTATGTGCTTGACGTTGTACCCTGCAGACCTGGCTGCTATCCCTGACTTCCAGTCAGGTGCGATGGAGAACTGGGGGCTGACCACCTACAGAGAGATGGGCCTCCTCTTTGACCCTGACAAGTCCTCCGCTTCAGATAAACTGGGTATCACCAAGGTCATCGCCCATGAGCTTGCCCACCAGGTAGCTGGCCTGCGGTAACTAACTGGTTCATCATTCACAGTTCATCATTCTGTACAAAGCTGCCAACGTTGGGAAGTTACACAGAAAAATTGCCTCGCTTTCATAAGGGCGCGATTGCTGTTTGGAAGCCGCTGTGTCATGCTACGAGACTCAGCGTGTTCAGTAGTTACACGTCTAAAAGTAAAGATGCATTTGTCTGTTTTAATACCAGTGCTGCACATAAAATTGATACATGTTGTTCCTCCTGTCCAGTGGTTTGGTAACCTGGTGACGATGGAGTGGTGGAATGACCTGTGGCTCAATGAGGGTTTCGCCAAGTTCATGGAGTTTATTTCCCTCGACATCACCTACCCAGAGCTGCAAGTGGTGAGAGCCGAGGGAACTGACTCGTGTCTTACATTGTAATTTTCCTGTCTGCTATGCTGTGTACAGTGTATCTTTCTTTTTCATATCTCTCTATTTCTGTCTCTTCAAGTTATATTCCTAAAGGAAGATATTGATTGAACAGTGTACTCTAAAAGTATAGTACTGTGCATTAGCTGAATAACTCTCATGTCATCAGATTTTTGATGGGTATGGCTATGACATTCGTGGAGTGTTTTTAAGATTTTGTCCCAAGTCGGACCTGAACTTATTTTTAACTCCGATTAATCTCCTCCCTCCACTCTCACATTTTCTCTCTCCTCTCTTTCTCCCAGGGCGACGTCTTCTTAGGGAAATGTTTTGAGGCCATGGAGGTCGACTCCCTCAGCTCATCCCACCCAGTCTCCACCGACGTGGAAAACCCCACTCAGATCCAGGAGATGTTCGACGACGTTTCATATGACAAGGTCAGCCTCATTCGGTCAGAGGACCAACCATATTGGAACTGCAAACAATTATCCAGGCATACAATCATAATTTGCATAAATAAGTTATCCCAAACCGTGCAGTCGAAACATCAATATTCAGGTATAATAACATCTAAAAGTACTTAATCACACAATAGAAAGTATTTGAATTGTTAATTTTCAGCATGACTGAAGCGTTTATTTCTATTCCAGGGAGCATGTATTTTGAATATGCTGCGGGACTTCCTGACTCCTGAGGCTTTTGAGGTTGGCATCATCCGATACCTCAAGCGCTACAGCTACCAAAACACAGTCAACAGCAACCTGTGGGAGAGCCTGACTAATGTGAGTGATGTGTGTGTGTGTGTGTGTGTGTGTGTGTGTGTGTGTGTGTGTGTGTGTGTGTGTGTGTGTGTGTGTGTGTGTGTGTGTGTGTGTGTGAGAGAGAGTATACTATGGGTAAGTGGTTGAGGGATGCATTTACATTAGAGCTTAAAATAAGTGTTGTTGCATGTCTTTCAGCTCTGCATACAAATATTTTTGGGGTTGAAATTTAGCCATCCGCCATTCATTTGCCTGCTCATGTAACCCTGCTGTATCAGTAGTACATTTGTAGACGTGTCATTTGGGACCTGGTGTGTTTGGGATTGGATGCTGAATGTGTCGGCGTGTGTTGGCACTGTTATGACTCTCTGCTAAAGCTTTCTGCTCTTCCCCCATCAGATCTGCAACTCTGACGTTCTGGACGAAGGCCGAATTAAACACAAAGAATTCTGCTCCAAGAGCGACCTCCAGTCTGGAGCTTCTGTAAGTTTTCATGCTTTGTAGCAAGAACCAGGTTCAACAAAGCACTCTTACTGAGCAAACAGATTCTGTAATTATAATTATATTAAGCTCAGCAAGCATTATTATTCAAAGTGGAATTTCACGCATACAATGTTTATGGTTCTCAGCAGAAATCCTTTTTTATATTCAACATACATGACACTTTGCTACTGACTACACATATTTTTCTGTATTTCAAAAATGTTTCTATAGTACTCTCTTGTAGCTGTTCCATAAATCTGTCACTGTTTAATCATTTATTGTGTATCTACATGTGTGTGTGTGTGCAGAAATGGTACTCCGGTGATGAGCTGGATGTCAAGGCCATCATGGACACCTGGACGCTGCAGGAGGGCTTCCCTCTGGTCACTGTGGAGGTCAGAGGTCGGGAGGTCAGGCTCAGTCAGGAGCGCTACCTGAAGTCAGACGACCACTCCCTCACTGAAGGGTAAAATGTCCAATTAGTCAAAATTAAGATTAAAAGTGCTGTGGTAGATAACACCAGTGCACAGCATCAGTCAAGCTTCTCTTCCTGTGTTAATAGTATATTTTACAGCCACTGTGTCTTTCTCTATGCTACCACCAGATTGTGACGAAGAAAGGACTTTTCAAATGGTTCAAATGCAAAAATCCATCAATTTGTTGCCGAATTGCTATATCATGGAACTATTGACTTCCAAAAAAGCAAACTGTATTTTTGAAAGAACGATGTAGCATAATCGTGATGCAGTTTTTGAAGCGTGCAATGAAGTGAAGTGTGTCATCTTTACCTCTGTATATTTTCAGTAATTGTTACATGTTATTCAAAATTGTTCTAAAGTGATCATTGTGTGTTGCTAGATTCCTGTGGCAGATCCCACTGACCTACATGACCAGCGCCTCCAACACCATCCACCGCTTCCTGCTTAAGACAAAAGCCGGTGAGTCGTGTGTTGTGATGACCCTGATTTTCATATTGCTATATTTCTATCCAAATATTGTTCATAGCATGTTAATGCTACAAGTCCTCTTCACTTCAAAGCTTGTGTTTACTCCTCCATGCAGATGTCCTGTACCTGCCGGAGGAGGCGGACTGGGTGAAGTTCAATGTGGACATGAGCGGCTACTACATGGTCCACTACGCAGGCGAAGGGTGGAACTCCCTTATCAAACTGCTGCAGCACAATCACACAGCCCTGAGCAGCAACGATCGCGCCAGCCTCATCCACAATGTCTTCCAGCTGGTCAGGTCTGTTTAAAGATCGGATAATAACCGCTGAACCTGCAGTTTATCCTTCATCGTGTGAATTTAGACATAACCTAAAATTGAATGTTTTCCAAAATGGACAAAACTGAAGCCTTTCCTGTGTGTTTGCAGTATAGGGAAGGTGAGGCTGGACACGGCTCTGGAGCTGTCTCTGTACCTGTCCAAGGAGACTGAGATCATGGCTGTGACTCAGGGCTTCAGTGAGCTCGTACCTCTCTACAAACTGATGGAGAAGAGGGACATGGCTGCCGTGGAGAACCAGATGAAGGTCAGTAAAGGCAGCAGTGATGAATCCAAAATGTCAATTAAAACACCCCCTAGAGCAAGGCAGTAAGTAAGCCTCGAGGTCAGAAAGATCTGGACAAAGAAATGTCTTCTTCCATTTAAAGATGCCCTGTGGAGTTTTCTTATAAACAAACAAAAGTTATGTTTACATTCTGTGTTACTCATTAAAACTCAGTGTGTGTGTCCTTGAGGTCTAACGAACATGTTGAATGTATTTCAGTCCTCATATAACTTGCAAAGCTAACTCTTTTTAGGTATTTTAAAATTTTAAATACTGTATTGTTTGCAGTTTTCTTCTTCATTGCCTTTGCTGGTAAATTGCTGCGTTTCTTAGCGCATTACCGCTACCTGTGGATCTGTGGAATAGTTTGAAAGCATTGGCAGGAATGTGCATGTGGGTCCTCGTGCACAAGACAAACAAAAAAAGGGACCCACTCATGAACAAACTGCTCCATATTGCTACTAGAGGTCAAAAACTCCACAAGGAACCTTTTAAACTTCCAGTGCTCCTGTGTAGCTAGAAAATGATACACACTGAGTCATGGTTCCTTGCATAAGCACTAGAAAAGCCTGAAAAACAAAGGACTGTGCACATGTTGTATTAGCAGAGTGCTCCTTGTAACTCCTGGGAGTTCAAACAAAGTGAATTTCCTCCCAGAATGCAACACAAGTCCAAGAAACATACAGTTGAAACTGAAGTTATTTTCTCTTTAAGTTTTTATAGTTTGCCTTTTAATATAAAATGTTTAAGAACTGATGTAGGGCTGAATCTGACATTTGCTTCCATCATATCTTTGATTAATTCATCAATCATTTTGTTTGTAACATGTCCTAAATACAGTGCCCATCACGAGTTAACAGATCTTAAACTTATGTCCTCGTGGTACTTGATTGGTCTAACCCACAGTCAAATACAACCAAATGTATCCAATTTGTGATTCATAAATGCCATAATCAATATTGAAAATAGACAGATTCATATACTGACTGCATGTGTTTCTCAGGACTACATTATTGATCTGTTCCGGGGGCTGATTGATCGCCAGGAGTGGACTGACTCAGGAACAGTGTCTGAGCGAATGCAGAGGAGCTACCTGCTGCTGTTTGCCTGCGTCAGGAACTACGCTCCTTGTGTGACAAAGGCAACCCAGCTCTTCAACAGGTGGAGGGACTCTAACGGCACCATGAGGTGAGTGGTCATGAAATAGCACATCAACTGTTTCCTTTAGATATTTGTTTACGATTCTTCCTAACAAATACTGACTCTGTTCCGAGCTGAGCTTTTAACATTTATAAGCACTTGTATGTAGAGATTGAATGTTTTCGGTTTGTTGTTACTGAACTGGACGTCTTCCCTGTTTTAGCTTCCCTGTTGACATCACCATGGCTGTGTTTTTGATTGGAGCTCGAATACCAGAGGGGTGGGACTTCCTGTTTGAGCAGTACCGCCGTTCGCTGCAAGTGTCTGTAAAGAGCCGCATGAAGTCTGCAATGACCATCAGCTCACTGCAGGACAAGCTCAAGTGGTGCGTGCATTATATCACACTTTTGCGATTTCGTTTCCCTTTCTTTTTATACTCGGACCCTCTTCCTCTCTGCTCCCTCCCACTGTTTCTATGTCTTACAGTTTGACCTTCCTTTACCCTTATTTCTGTCCACAGGATGATGGAGCAGAGCCTCCACGGTGAGGTGATGAAGACTCATGACCTCCCGGGCGTGGTCGTCTCTGTCAGCAAGAACCCCCGTGGCTACAAACTGGCCTGGGACTTCCTCCGAGCCAACTGGCACACTTTGATCAAGAAGTCAGTTAGCCCATCATGCGTACACTATACATGCCTCTCTAAGCTCTGCAACTATGTGTAATCTAAGAATATTAGTCAAAGAATTCGTAAAGCTGCAGTTTAAAATTACTTGGTGTAGATATTTAAATTTAAATGTAAGTATTTTTGGCTGACGGTTTAGTGTTTTTGCTAGCCTGTCATTTTACATGCTATAAATAGAGTCAATACATTTTTATTTTTTAAACTCCATATTTTGTCTTTTGTTAGTATTGTAGTTTAAATCTGTAGAGCCTTAGAATACATTGTTTTTGTTTGTCTTGTAGTTGTGTTTTCTGAACTTTGAACTCTGTCTCTGTTTGCTTCGATGCCGTAGATTTGACTTGGGCTCTAGCGCCATATCCCACATGGTGATTGAAGTGACCAACCAGTATTCTACCAGGGAGATGTTAGATGAGGTAAGGAAGGCTGTGATACTTATATCTGTCTAAAGAAAGTGTGTGCTGTTGCCCCAATAACCTGGCTTTTTTTCTTTAAACCTATCTCATTATTTAGCCCATTAAATAAGTGTAATTCCACACTTGGGTTTATGTCCCACATGTTTTCTTTGTCTTCTTCTTTTGTTTGCTGTAACTTTGTTCCTAATTTAACAAGAAATTAAAAGAAAGTCTTAGTAGCCATGAAAAGCAGTTTGTAAGCTGACCTGTTCAGCAATGGTTGTAAGATAAAATTGTTTTGTATTTAACATTGTGGCTACTTTCAACAGTAAAGGAGCGTTATAATGTGATTACAGTCTGACTCGACTAACTTTGGTGTTCTAGGCTTCATTAGATGAATGCAGATTCTTCAAAGTGTTGTGTTTTTAAGTCTAGCTACTCTGTGCTCAGGTGAGAAGCTTCTTTGGCTCTCTGACTGAGGAGTCGGGCTCAGAGATGAGATGTATCCGGCAGGCCTACGAGACCATCGAGGAGAACATCCGCTGGATGGACACCAACCTTCCTCTGCTGCAGGCCTGGCTGAACAAACACAGCCACAGAGCCGTGCATGAAGATTTATAGCTCCAGAGGAAACAAAAAAAGTCTAGGCTGCACAATTATGTTGCTAAAGGCGGAAATAACAAGAGGTGTAGATGCAACTCGCGAGATTGAATCACAAATTTCAACGTTGATTTTAACACCAGTGACTCCAGACGTAGCCTCCCCAAATTTAAAGATAAAAAACAAACCGTTGGATGTTGTGTAATCTTAGTACATTTTCTTAATTACCCCAAACCTGACTAACCTGACTTGGCACTTATGTGTCAACAATTAGGACTTATTTGTGACTTGCAAAACAATTACATTCTGCCACCTCTGTAAACTACAACCTAAAAGTGTTGTTCAATGGGGGGGTGTTCCTCAGGTTAAAAAGATCTAAGTTATTGCAGATTTCCTTAAAGAAGCCCCATGTGGTAAAGGTTTTAGGGGGTAACATCAATTAGGGAGAAAGGCACAATGACTGCGCTCTGCAAGAGTCATGACACCTGAACATTTGTGTTCAGAGTTGTGTGTGTGTGTGTGTGTGTGTGTGTGTGTTTGTTTGTTGGGGGTGGGGGGGGGGGGTTTGTATGCAGTGGGGAGGTGGGCAAGTTTTTACCTGAAATTCTAAGATGCTCAAAGATGAATTTAGTGTTTCCTGTGTAAAGTCTCGGTTTTTCCATTTCTGCTGCATTATCATTGCAGAAAGCAACAACTTAATATTGTTCAATGTTGTAAAAACAGTAAATGTTGCACTGAACATTGGGGTTTTTTCCCCTCAAATATTTAGGTACCACACCACTCCTTTTTTTTTTTTTTTTTTTTTTATTGTTTTGCAACGCTTTTAACTTTTCAAAATTCTCAAATGACAAAAGAAAGTGCTTGATAATGAATGTGTTGTTACAAAAAAGTTTCAAATTTGGTTTATTTAACACATCATTTCATGCCTTATTTTGATAAAACTGTCAAATCTTCTGTAGAACAGGATTCATAGCAATTCTGTTATTTTGTAAGGATGTGTTAATTAAATTAAATATTGTACAGATATTGTATTCCATTGTTTTTTTGTATCTTTATAATACTTGTATTACTTGCATGTTAAGCCCTGGGAGTTATGTGGCTGTAACCTTTGCACCTCTGATCAGCAGGTCAAACACAAGATTTGTTTTACACCCGTGTCTCTACTCAGTCACACAAACACTCACACAATACAAAACCTAACTTGAGCAGGTGGCTGAACAACTTGAGGAGTATTTGTCTTTCAAACGAAACTCCACTCATTTTAAAGCATCGACATCACTTAACTTGTCAAGGGGAGTACTCTTCGACCTGTGACAACTGTTGCATAATGTGCCTTGTTGCTCAGGAGAAGTCACTGAAAATATCTTCTGATGATGTCATCAGGGGTTATCTCGGTTTGGGTTGGAAGACTTCAATTTTTTTACAGAAAGTCTGTTTGACAAAAGGGTGGAGTTTGTAAGACATGGGTGTGAAGTTGAATTAAGTAAATGTATGAAAAAAAGGGTTAACTCAAGATATCTTAGTTTTGTTGATACTTTTACGCCTCTGCCTCAGGCTTTAGCAAGTGTCCCAACTTCATGGAAGTGCACTGTTAAACGGCTAGAGTACTCCTTTAAACCTGATCCAAAAACAATGAGTTAAACGAAAGAAACAAAGCTCAAATGTTGTCACAGAATATCCCATGAATTCATGCTTTAACCTCGATTAAGCAAAGTGTGTCAAGCTTTTTTCCCCACAAGTTGGCATGAGCACTTAGCAATTCTCACATCTGGGTTCACACGCACACACGGCTCAAACTCCTGTTTCTAAGGTAACTTACCTCTCAGCTGAGGCCTTGTGGCTAAAGGTAGCTGTTACTTTAAATCGTCTAATGCTGCCATAAATTCTTCTGATGGACCTTTAGCACAAACTAATAAAACACACCGTCAAACGAATGAAGTAAATGGAATATATTCATATATATGAGCATATATTCATACACATAACACTTGTGTATAAGCTTAAACATATTGTTGATATAACAAAGACTGCTTTAATTTCTGAGGGTGTTTCAGGGGCTGATATGCTGTACATGCTGGGCTTTGCACTCACTCTAGTGCATGTACACACACACACACACTCCGCCCCCTCATCAAACTGCACTCCGCTCCAGTGAGTTTTCCCTCCCAGTCGTACACCTGAGGAGAGCCTTCTCTGGACTGGAGGTAAGACTTTGTCTTTCTACTTCTGCTTCCCGTTTATGGAATCCACAGCTCAATGACTGAAAACAAATCAAATTGAGTCATTATTTTAAATGAAGATATTAGGAGCCGTTTTATTTGTTTAGCCAGTAGCCTATTTACAGACTTGGCCCCTGTTCCAGTGTGCTCACTGATCGTGTGTTGTGAATTTTGAACTCACCTACCTCTGGTGACTTTTGTGGTCTTTTGTTTGCTTGGTTTGGATTAATAATCTACTCGGCATATACAAGTGGTAATGTTAGACCACCTGAATTATGTATGATTTTCGTTTCCCTATAAGTACAGATTCAACATCCTGTTGAGGACTTAATCCACACTAACAGTTTAGTTGAAAAAAGGTGAAAGTTCAGTCAATTTAGTTTAAAATGGGTCTCTTTCTCTGTGCTAATGGTAGCAAATATTATCAATAATAATGATAATATCAAAAGCTGTGAGCCACACAGCTCCATATTAATTCCACTTCACTTGAGAAGAAATCTACAGAGTGCCAGTAGTTACAAGTTGTTCTTAGTGACTTGTTTGAACTGTAGTGGTACCTGAGGCAGACCCGCTTAAATGTAGTGTCAGAGTCAGACTCATAGGGACACATACAAACTGTGTCTGGAACACGTTTTGAGGTGTGGGTCTGATAAATATCATGCACAGTGATTGACTTGTGATTCATGGGTGTGCTAAGATCTGATGGCTAATATGATGTGACAGCATAATGCCACTGATTGTCAGCCAGAGATCAGTATAATTTCTTTGCTGTCCTTTGAAAACAATACATCTGTTAGACATCAACGTTTCATGACCCAAGAACAGCCCTCTTTTCAGCTTGTGACAATACATTATACACCAATCCAATGGGGCTTTAAATGGTCTATGTAGCTAAAGGAGAGGAGAATCTTCTCAAGTCAGCTTATCTGAGGTTTTCTGCCAAATTAAAATGAGATCACATATTATACTTTGATACTGATGCCTCTGGCCTTCTCATACCTCAATATTCCTGTTGATCACCTGACAGGTTTCCAAGCAAATTGGAACAAATGTGATCATCTGATCTTTGCGTGATGATACCAACCAGGGCAGGGAGGACGATTGTAAACTGTATGAGGGTACTGCAGGTTCAAACTGTTTTCCAGTGAAAGATGCCCTTCTATCAATGTATTATCTCTCCACCTAGGCAAGGCAATAAAATAGCCGTGGCTCATGGTGTCGTAGACAAAACATTTATGGGTCTTAAGTTCAAAGTATATTTTTCTGTTGACCCAGCAAGAGAAAAACAAGACAAGCATGTTTAAAGTCTACAAAGTTAGGCAGCTACAGAAAGAATACATTTTATATAAACAAACGTGAATTCGTAATAGCTATGACCACGTTCGTGCGTGCTTCCACATGCGCATACATAGTCCATGAGTTGTGGAAGAGGACGTGGCTTAAGTAAAGAGGGCAGGGCTTACACACACCAATGACAGTTGGCAGTGGTGAATCTATTTAGAAGTTATGTGCCTTTATGTTATCGGCCACTCTCACTGCCAGACCCCCTTTTTGCCAATGGGCATGAACACAAACACACCTCCACACACACACACACACACACACACTTGACCTCCATGCCAAAACTCAGCGTCCTAGGGCGGAAACTGTGGCCACTAAAAGGTGGGGACGTTTTTGTAGACCAACCGAATGACTGACTGATTAAAAAGTGTGTAATTGATGGCAAAATCAATATGCAATGTTTTGCCTGTCTCCTATTCAGGTTCGTAGTGTGTTTTTCTGACTCCGTTTCCATTTTGGTCCATCAGGAGTTTATCCACAGAGCTCTAATAATGCCATTTGACAGCATTCCCATTCTGGAGTAAGACACAATTCCTTTTCTCTATACGTTTCTTTGGTGATTAATTCAACCCTTATTTTGTTGACATTGGCTTTACTTCTTCATCTGATGGTCCCAAAGACCCTAAATCTGTAAGATAGATATTTGAAAAATCTAAATAAAAATCTTGTCTTTTTATCTTATCTTCTTACTTCTTTAAAACAGAAATATATTGTGCTAACTCTGCTCTTTATCACAAACTGAGCTTGCCCAATCGATGAAGATGAAAAAATTTGGAAATGACCATAAAGCCTTGTATTTAGCCTTGGGTCTCTGAGATCCCAATATATACCGTTTGTCTGTGTGTGACACTGGTACAAACAGACCCTTCATTTCCCTTTCTCTCCCCCTCCCTCTGTCCTGCACTCATCTCCCGGTTTTCATCCTCCTCTCACCCATCTCCTCCTCCTCCTCCTCTTCCTCTTCAAGGATCTTCCTGAGCATCCTGGGCTTCGGCCTCTCCATCATGTTCTGCACGACCTTCTGCAGGGCGTGCAGTCGCTTAAGAGAGGAGCAGATAGACAGGGAGGCGTGGAGACGCAGTGAGCAGGAAACACGCCCTCCTCCGATATATTTCATCCCCTTCCATGGAAGCATGTCACAGCAGGACAGCGAAGACCACCCCAGGGTGCCTCGATACAGCCAGGAGCTCCACACACCACCACGATATAGCAATGCCGCCTTCTGTGGGCCCCCACCTTCCTATAATGAGGTGATTCTAAAACAAAAGCACTCAATGACAAAAAAAGTGTGTCCCATTTTGATTGTGCCTTCAGCACTTCCTGTCTCCGAAACCCTAAATTCACTGCAAAAGTAATGCCTAACATCGACTTCAATGTGAATGTATTTAACTTTGCATTTCTTTCTGTGTATTTCAGGTGGGATTGAAGCCTGACGATCTCCCCCCTGCTTACACAGAGGACAACCAGACCTGAACCAGACCTCCACCTCACACAGACATGGTTCAGCCAGGACCATCACGCTGTGCCTCTACCGACTTTATGGACAGTCTCGATTATTGAACTGCCTCATGGACTTGAGTGAGCTGGCACTGGAGTAAACAATGTTTCAAAGATTATTTTTATTGTGAGCTTTTTTTTTTGTGATAATGAATGTGATGATGGCACAGACGGGATACAAGCTGCAGAAATGGCACCAGGTTTAAAGCTACAATTCAATGAGGACAGCACATTCTCAGAGCCACTAGAACAGATTTTACTCCAGTGGTTGTTAAAATGAGATCGGTGTGCATCGTTTCCTTGTTTCCACTTGTTATCATCACCAACAAGGAGGTTATGCTTTTGGTCCTGTTTGTTTGCATGTCTGTCTGTTTCTTTTTAATCAGCAGGATCTCAAAAATCACTTTAAAAGTATTAATGAAATAAGTGGAAATTCAGGTATAAATGTGAATCCAATGGGGCCACTGTGTGGCCATTTATAAAATGGTTTGGCTCAAGTTTTGGCTCATGTCTCCTGAATCATGAGGAGTGTCGTGTTTCCTCTTGGATTCCGTTTTCCAACATGTAATACTGACTGCACAGAGTTTCTAAAATGTTTCACTACTTCTACCACTTTTTCCAATCTTTACAAAGATTATTATATATTTGGATGCAATGCAAATGCAGAACCAGTTGTCGACATCCTGTTGTTGTGGCCTATTTGACAATTTAAAATGTATATATGTATATATATATGATTACTAAGTATTAATATCTTTCTGTGCAATCCTATGAAATCTGATAGCATTTTGATGACAGGTGGCCCAAAAACATGATCAAATTGAAATGGCCATAACTCAGTGTTCATGAGTCACTTGATTTTTTTGGCACAATTTGTACCAAACTCAAATATTCATAGAGAGAATTCATACATCATGAACACTATCATCTACTCAGGATTAATGTCTATTTCTATGTGGATTTTAATGCAGATCTTGTTCCACATGCTGATTAAAAAAACATCTAAATATTTTCTTGCATCAAAATTACAACTTGAGAAGATTGTTCAGTCTTGGGGAGATGCTCTCCGAGTTCTTTGTAGTTTATATGTTGTGTGTTTACAATACTGAACTGAGAAGCAGCCTTGAGACAAAACCAGAGACCCTCTGGATGAATGAATTCTTTTTACATCTAGCAATTCTTTTCAGTGACTGAATGAGGCATTCAAATCAAATAGGAACAACTTTCAGAACGACTTGATGGTCCAAAGCAACAGCTTGTTATGAGGTAATCAAAATTGACTTGAAGTTGGCTGTAGATATTAATATGATTATGTCGTCAATGCATGTTAAAAGTTATGTTAAGGGAATTTACCTGAAAACTAAAAGCAGTATTTTAAGGTCAGAGGTATGCTGTATATCTTCAGTCTTTCCCAAATGACAGGTACTGATGAGAAACTACTAAGCTCTGAAAGCAAGGGAGCTGCTGTGAATTATATAAATATAGTAGCTGGTCTACCAACAGAACCTTGAATAAAATGACAAAACATTTGTCACTCCAAAGACATGTCTGTAATATCAAAGAAAAATGAATTAGATATATTGGCTGATTAAATCTACCTTTGTGTCTATATATTTAATGTTATACCATATGTAAATATAAGCTGTTCATAATGATATTATCATTTATGTTTATGTCAACATCCTTACATCTATGTGCATTTTTTTGTCTTCATTATGCACCCACAATCTTTATATACTGCTAAAAGTTACAAGGAAAAGCCTTTAAACTAGTAGTTGGGGATAATAAATCTGAGATATACTAGAATAGACATCACAACTGTAATCCTATATATGTCAAGAGGGCTTAAACCATGGACTGTATATAGGCTTAAACGAGATCTTTTCTCTCTGTTTTACAGCAACTGGATGTGGTGTCGTATTCCAGCCTCCATAAGGGAAAACCCTCTCGTCTTAGATCTCCTTACTACGCTATGCTATCTCTCACCCGGCGCAGGGGGCATACATACATGCATGTGTAAGTCTGTGTGGATGCAGAAGCTTCAATCCCAGAATAGCATTCTTCCTGTTCTCATTTTAGAGTCAAGAGTGTCATTTTACGACAACAACTGCATAGCCATAGGCCTGCAAGAGTATAAGGTACTGTTGTATGGTGCAAATGAAACACTAGAGGGCAGTACAACTGTGTAGTCTCGTGTCCACTGTTTGTTGTTATATTAATTTGTAGGTAGTTCTAGCCACACAATTCACAACCAAACTAAAGCTGATAGGTAAAAATAGAGCATTTTGCCAAACCACACTTCCTGGGCCAGTCTGTGATTACCGTCCGTCAAAAGCTCATCATGCTGTCTCATGTGTTGATGGAAACAATATTCCAATATGCATGTCTATATAACAGGAATGCTTATAACCTCCACTATTCCATTCTTTGTATTTCACGGCTTCGAGAGTCATTTAACAGCTTGATGATTTCAATACTAAAAGGTGTTTTTGGAAATATGTGAGAGGTTATCAGTGGGAAAATATGATTCAGAGAGTTAATGGTGCACGTAAGTAATATAAGCTTAATTGAGGGGAGGAAGCCCAAGGTTCAATTGAATCAGAATAAATAAGATGTTTATTGCCAAGTAGGTTTAAACTCATGCAAGGAATTTGTCTTCATGTTTGGTGCATAGAATACAAATTAACAATCAAAATATGATATACGGTATGAATATAAAATACTATAAGAAGATGTGCTAACTTTAACCTGCATGCTAGACCTCTTTTGATCATTTTTTTTAATTAGCTGTTTTCCCCATTTCTTCAAGTTAAAGAGTACAAACCGAAGAGTCATCTCATGTTTCTAAAGCAGCAAACAGGAGGGCAGCATGTCGCCATCCTATTGGACAATGGCATCATTCTCTGTAATCAAAGCTTTCATCTGTATCACCTGATGCTCCACCTGCGTACCCTCTCTCTCTCGTTGGTGGACCATCCTGTGGTCCTCTAAAGTACAACTTTAGAGTCTTTACAATCTCAAGTGTTTTACACCAGAAGTATTGTGGAATGCATGGACATGTCCTAAATCAAATGGGCTTAGTTCACAAGACAACATCTGAGCTCTTTGCTGATATGTGGTGATAATTTATCAAAAACAATAAATTCAGATTATATTGTTCATGGCCATTTACACTGTATATGCTTTGAAAGCAGACAGAATGCGTTGAACAGCTTTTATAGTTCCCAGCAAGATCTTGTCTTTTGAATTAGTAGCAGACAGATATGTGCATGAAGGGGGACATCTTTTGGTTTCTGCAAAAAAAAACTCTAGTGTTAAACCATGGCCTCCTCACCTCTCTCTCTTCCCCCTTCTCCATCTGGCTCCATCTATTCTTATTTCCTCCACTCATTCTCACTCAGTACCCTCTTTCATGAGGTTTATTTTATGGCTCCGTCTCATTTTCTCATCCTCTCTTTAATCTCTCTCCTGACACTTGCATCAATTCTTCCCCCATCTCCTCCGTCAGTCCCCCCTCCGTGTGCGCAGGTGAAGGAGCCAAATCGGTTAAATGTATAGAAGGAATCAAGTTACTATCCAGATTATTCTGTTCTCCTTAGACAGCATTTCACAGTCTGATGGTTAAAGCCAAAATGAAACAGCTGATATTCCTTAACTCCCCTCAAATGATCCCTAAAGTCATCTGCTTGCTCCGAAGGACCCTTTCAAAAATTCTGGGTCATTCTGACAGTTTAGTTAAACACTCAAACAAAATGAATTACTTGGAATCACATTTGAACTTTTCTGTCATTTGGCAGGATTTGTTATGGTCTCTGATCTGGACTACAATTTTAAACGTTTTGATAATACATGGCCAGTTTGTACATTTGTATTAATGACCATTAACATGTAGGCAGTTTAAGCAGTCAGTCTGTCCACTAAAGTACAAAAAAATAAAATCTGGTCATCAGTGTTTATTCAACTAAAAGTTTATTTCGGATGTGGCGATCTTGAGAAAAGTTATTGTCTGAGTAAGTGAGTCTGGATCGTGCTGCTCTGGAAGAGACATGTGGGATCCTGGAATAGATTTAGAGGAAGAAAACCCCCTGAGGGCAGCACATGCAGAGAGAAGCAGAGACAATATAAAAAGGAATGGATGGGATGTTTGTTTGTGTCTGTGCATGGGAGCATGTCGGTCAAAGAAAAGAGAGCTTGCTAAAGGTATGTGTTTGCATGTCTGTTGTCTGCGGAGTGATTAGCTGAGCACAGTTGCTTTTATTACCAGGATGACCCATCTCTCTGCCTACCTTCCTCCCATTCTCTTAATCCAACCCTCCCCCACCGCTCTGCGATATGAATACATACTGGTGAGCCCCTGGCATTCCTTTGTCCAATGACGTTCTCTCAGAGTCTTTCCCTGCACTGCTATCTTTGTCTGGCCTTCATCACCACTGGCCACGGGCTGTGAATCTTTATTAACAAACTCTAAAACGTCTGTACACGCGTGGTCTTTCAGTATATCTGTTTGGCTAAACCACAAATGTGTCAGGGAAAAAATCACATGCGAATGTGACGGGGCCTTAGGATGGGGAAAATGAGAGGGAACCAACAACGCCACCTGGAGAATTACACCCCAGGAAATACAAGCTTAAGACCCAGAAGATATTGTTTTGAGAATTGTTAAGGCACACAGATTTTTTACTAATATGAAACATAAGTGTTCCGCGAAAAGGTTTTATCTGGAATCAAAGAAAATAATCCAATTTGCAGGGACGGGAAGGTCAGGGGAGGTAAGAATATGAATTGACAAATGAAAATTACTGGAACCAAGAAGGGATTTTAGATAAGTCTTTAACATGTCAACCTAAAAAGACTTTACTAAAAACTACATCACAACCTAATATTCTAAAATGTCTTATCCAACATAAACTAAGCAAAATGGTGGGATTTAAGTTGAAGCCACTGGGGAGGCTGACTACACTGAGGAGAGCCCAGGGGTGCTACCGGTAACTCACCTCAGGTGGAACACAGCAATCCTCGCAACAGAAATGGTCTAGTCTACAGTCTTATCCCAGTGTTTGTGCATACTGTGTCGGGACCTCACCACGGATGCTTAGCCTCCCAACAATGGCACTCTACTTCACCTTAAGAAAAAGTGAACTAATACCAAAAAGAATCAAGACAAACAAAACAAACCCAGTTGGTTGAACAATGTAAATGAATCAAAAGATTGAGGCAAAACAGCAGTAGGTGAACCTACAAATAAAAAACAAGGGGTTAACAGCACTCACCATGCTGCAAAATAATACAAATTAAGATTTACTTACCACCTCATATATGGGGTAGTAACATATCCAGTCACCCATCAAAGGCAGAACAATGATAGTGTTTCTAAAACAATTTCCAGATTTGTCAGTCCAGAGTTAATAAAGGCGGCCGTATTTTCATAAGGGTTGGCATGCTAACTGATCACATTAAATAGATACAGGTATGTATTTAGTGTAAACTTTGTTTGTGTGTGTACGAGCCACCACAGAGGACAGGGGCCAAAAAGGAGTGAGGCCATGCAAACGTGTGCCTTCTTCTTCTTCTTCTTTTTTTGAGGTTTATTGGCGGTTGGCACACAATTCATTGGCGCATTACCTCCACCAACTGGTATAGAGTGTGGCTCAAGAAAAAAAACAGAAAAAAAACAACGGGCTCATATTCTCTTGATAATATTAGTTAGTCTAAGATATTGAAATAATACTTGATAACATTCACGTTTTGAGTTCTTTTGCAGAATATCCACTACATCAAAACTCCATCTTGCCGAGGTCTCTAATCAGCTGCCCTCTTTCTTGCTCATATTTCTGACATTGTACACTAACGTGTTCTACTGTTTCCTCTTGCCCACAATAATCACATTTTCATGTTTTTCTATTTTTTTTAAGCATACTGTTTAGGCCAGTGTGTCCAAATCTTCCTTCCTGCACATCTCATTTCTCCCACTTTCCTCTGAACTCGGTAAAAACATCGTCCTTTCCTGTCTTCTTTCCATTGCTTCTGCCACCTTTCCTTCAACCTCTGTTTAATAATACTGTTGGTTTCTGGTTTACTGAAGCTGACTTCATTAGTGCAGCTATTTTTTGTGGCCTCTTTTGCAGCTTTATCTGCCATTTCATTACCTTTGACCCCAATATGTGCTGGTACCCATAGGAATACGAACAGGTGCCTTGTTCAACCTGATAATTATCATTAACAGATGTTATGTGATGATAAAGTCTTGGCAGAGTCTTTGGCAATTGGACTCTGCAAGGAGATTTGTAATCGAGGGGTTTATGCCCTGAGCAGCAGCAAGATAAATCTAATCATATTTAAAAGAGACAGCAGCAGGATGATAGGCTAACGATGTAATTGTTTTGTTGTGCTATGGGATAGAGGAGACCAGCTGATCTCAACCGCTGATATCATGATTGACAGCCTCGAGCAATAACAGCAAGGAAATTATGAGTGAGCATGCGTGAGAGGAGTGAATGGCAGATTTTTGAGAAATAAACTACAAGCCTAAGCATGCAAGAGTATAGTCTTCCTGACTGAACTTACGCTAGATTTACAGGAGGCTGTTTATGCTTTTACAGTTTATACAAATTGTTATATGGCTTTGCAGGAGGGAAAGGATTCAGGATTCAGGCAGGATTCAGGAATGTCAGGAGTCCCCAGGAGTTCCTCTGTCAGTAGGTCAGAGGTCAATCGATCTCATCTTACAAGGGTCTATAAAGCAGGGTCACAGATCTCAGAAGGGAAGTACCGTTATGTGAATTATTATCATTATAATAAGGTTGCTGGATTCCTTTTCCAAGTGAAACCCATCTTTACAGTGTAGACTGCTTCAAAAATATGCTCCTGATTGAGATATTTTCCTCAAACAGCAACAATGCTTACAGAATTATGCCTAGATATATTTGCAATGAACAATATATAACATATAATAATAACTTGAAGTATTAAACTTGAAGTAGTAGCCTTGAAGTAATAAAGTTCATGTTATTTATTCTTCCTCAAGTACTCTCTATTCTAACTCCTGTTTCTAAAAGTTATATATAAATTAGGTTTGCTTGCTGGCGTGTTAATGTTATTTGCTTACCTGCACAGCTGAACTTTGAGACAATATGTACTCCCCTCTGGCCTCATCCAAAAAATACCAATTGAGAACAAAATAAATCCCCAAATTTATCATAAAAAGATTGAAAAATATCAGAAAGAACACCAAATAAAAGTGAGCATATTCATCCCCACTGAGTGAAAACACATAAGAGCATCTTTTCTCTAGCGTGTACAAACTGTGTTAAAAGTATCTATAAACATGTAAATATGTATGTATTGATGTATAGTCTGCCTAGTAGTGGTTAAATGCATCTTTAAGGAAAATATGTCTGAAAACCCCAAACCGGAAAATAGTTATTAAGGTAGTATTTGTTTGACTGTGTGTGTGCGTGTGTTTGCACTGATGGGCCAATGTTGGTAACCATGGAGCTGACCTGGGGAGGGGTGTTTGTTGACGAACAACATTCCAGTGTTCACCTGATGTGTGTGTGTGTGTGTGTGTGTGTGTGTGTGTGTGTGTGTGTGTATGTGTGTGTGTGTGTGTGTGAGAAAACCCAGTTCAGCACAGGTAAACATCATGCGTCTATTTAAAGTTGATGATTCTTCACTGACCAGCTGATGGACAAAGTTTCTGAGCGTTTGCTGTGTTGCCAGCAGTCTTCAGGAGAAGACTCCTCTTATTCTGCCTGGATACTACATAGGAATCTTCATCATCGCCCCAGAAGATGATATCAGCTGGTTGACTGAGTTTAACTCCAGCACTGGTGGGGCATTCGTCCAAACACAATTAACTCAGTTTCACTTCTTCCCTCAGTGACAACACTGCTTTGTACTCAGAGTCACAGTCGATTGTGATGTGGCTCACCCTCTCTTAAACGTTAAAACACTAAAACCTCCTGCGCGCCCCAAAGATGGGTAAACGTTGCTCAACTGAATGTGTTTGAATAAACAGCAAACCCTTCGGCTAGCCCACTCTGCTCAGCAGCAACACATTCTTACGTGACACATTTGCTCAAGGTGCAGAAACATATAGCTAATGTCTTGAAGTCGGACCTGAACTAAACACTGAAAACACACGGTTGGTATTTACAGATTTTAGCCACATTTCAACTCTTTCAATATTCAGAGATTTTACTTGATGAAACCTTTTGAAAACATACAGAATTATCTGAATATAAACTTAATTGTTTCTTCTCATTTCTTAACAGAACAGTTACAGTGATAATGTGCTGCAAACTTCTACCATCCGAACTCACAATAAATGATTTCATCTCATTTTAGTATCGCAACTATTTCTGCATTGCCCCGGCAGATTAAATCGGAAGAATTACAGCCATTCAAGAAATACCACACTGGTGAGACATCAACGGTTGGAGAGGCGAAGCTGCCATGATATTACAGATAGTTAGAATACCTCTCTGATAGACCTATTTTTGGCCAATGAGTTCACTGATAATAGCTGATGACAGTGCTCTGTTGAAAATGTATCTAATTAGTAAAATGCATCCCACCACTTACCATCAACATTTGAAAGTAAAAAAAGACCAATATTTCCACTGTTTCTTGTTGATTTTCTCTCAGGAAATTGAGTGGCAGTGTGGTGGCTTAACAGTATGTTCTGTATCTTACAAAGCTGAAACAAAAACAGAGAATAAAATAATTTAAAAAAAGATGGATTGCCATGTGTTTCAAACATCACAAATTCCAAATGGTCCAACACTTTTACTTAGCATACCTCAAAAACTAATGACCACATTACCATTAGCATGACAGCATGTGGAAATGCTATGTTAGCACTGAGCTCACAAAGTCCAGCCAAGACTGATTGTGCCCTAAAAAACCTCAACCCATATGATTTAGGTGAGATCACAGCTCATCCTTCGCCACAACCAGCAGGCCATTTTGTTGTTGCGACTAGTGGTATCCAAAAGGCAACTGAGATTGAACTCTCTCCATACAATATTAACTTTTCATCCACCCAACCGTTTTGTCGTTGCTTTACATGTGTGCTAAAATGGCAACAGACTTTTTAATCTTGTTATCAACAACCATAATGAAAAGACGAATCCCTAAAGCCATTAACCAACTCAAACCAACTGTACGACATCTCTAAATCCCCAATAAGCGACTGTAATGATCCCAGTAACACTTGATAAATCAACATTATTTCAAGATTCGCTGTCTGGTGACATAGTGGTCACAGTGACTATAGGGTAGCTGAAAGGTCACACTGATACCATCCCTGCAGCAGCTGTATTCTGCTCAAGTTTTCCAGAGCTATAGTGACTATAATGGAAAGATCAACAGTTCAACATGGAGGTGCTGTGACACTGTATGTATGTAATCCATCTGCACTCACAAACCGTCGAGGAGTAAATCAAGTTGCGAGCCTTCAGGCCGGACAGCCATGTTGTAGAGAATCAACTCTATTTATATCTCATCAGCTCCCTCCCTTACACCTTCCCTTCGCTGCAATATATGCCATGCATAGAAACCTGTTACGTAAGTTCAATGTTTCCTTTACACTTTCAGAACAATAAATGTCATAATAAAGCACAAGTTATTCAGGGTACAGTTGCTCCCAAGGAGTTGGAGACAATTGGTGCTCACAGCTCGTGCAGTGCATGGGGGGGGCGGTGGTCGTTAACGCATGTAGGCTTCATGCTTTCTTTCTCTTTATTCCCCAGAGAAGACATACAATGAAAACTATTCTCTGGCTTCAGGGTTTTAATGAATTCAAAAAATGTTGACAGAAGCAAGTTGTTTTGTGTGGAAGAGTAGCTCTTTGTGTGTTTTCCTCTTTGTTTGTTTTCTCTCAAGAATATGATTTAAATGGACGTGTAGCATGCTTTATGACTTTTATGTTAACAAACTGACTCTGTGATACTCTCAGAGGGGACAAAAAGTAGATAGCAAACATGCATTTTAGAGCATGTGCGTCGTTGTTGCCATGTGCTCGAGCCAAAACGTAATTCTGATCCAGGAAAGGGGGCGTGGCGCTCTGCAAGCCCACGGACCACTCTCTCCCTCTCTTTGCTGGAATGCTTTCATAACATCGAGCCAGTATAGCCCTACTCCGATTCAGTCATCTCACTGAGCTGTCGTGCACGTGCATGTGTGTGACGTGGGGGTGTGTATGCCTCGCTCTCTGTCTCTCCACGCCCCCCATCTTTCATCCCAGTCCTCCCATAGGTTCGATGCAAAGGTAACAGAGAGACCGGGGGCTCTATAAAGATCCACTTTGTCCTCGCGGTCCTCTCTCTGCTTTTTACATTTTTTTCGGTCTCTCTTGTTTTCACCAGCACGCACCAAAATGCCCAGCAAGAGAAAGAAGAACCAGCGTCGCATGAGGAGGGTGGTAAGTGGTGGCAGGCGTACTTTCTTCACTAAGTTTTTATTCTCATCACGATAAAATCCCAAATTGTATTGATTGGAAAATTAACTCAAATCAGTTAGTGGCAGCGTTCCTCTAGAAAAATGTTGACAAAAATGGACTTTTGTAGACTAATGTTTTCGAATTTAGTAGTTATTTTAATTCTTCCTTCTTTATTATTATTGTTTCCTCCCAAAAGACCACTGAAGATATTGCTGGTACGTAGAAACGCGTGTTTTGGACCTGTGATCAAATTTAGTGTCTAACTTGCACATCGAAATATCAAGAGAAAAGTGACAGAAGATTTCTTTTCACACGATGTAGTTGCGTTTCTGGAGACGCTCTGAACTCCGAGTGGCGCTCCCATCTTTGTGCGTAAAATCTGACTGAAGGCTGCGCCACAAATATAGAAAACAGATTTAATCGAAATCCCTTTCAGTAGCCTGACACCTCAGACGCTTCTGGCTCCGCAATAAGGTACTATGAAAAGGATAATTGTACACGTCTTGGCTTTACACTCGAGCGCCACGTGCGCTCCCAGTGCGCTCTGGATAGAATGGTAAATGATGGGATGGGTATTGCAGGTTATTATATTCCGGTGGGTTATTGTTATTAAACATGAATCGTTTTATATTATACGGTTATAACATATATTGTGTTAAAAAAAAATCTGTTTGCGAGCATAAAGAAGCCCCCGCCCCCCATCTCCCATGCACACAGTACACACTGTACAGTACATACAGTACTTCACCTGATGAAGATACACTGCTATACATAATATCAATAATGATAATTCACAATGTGCCAAAGCAGCAGGCCAATGGCATGACAAATGGCAAATCTGACTCCTAACCCCCTCCCCACTCCTCTGAGGTGACTGCCATGGGAGACATTTTACTTCTGAACATCAAAGAGAAGGAGCGCTGTTCTCTATCTTCTTTTCCAATGAAAATGATAGTTTGCATCTAATTTCACCTTTAGAAACTAAATTCTCACTTGAGGCCTAGTCCTCACACTGGGAAGACTTCTAGGTATGTGTATGAGTTTGTGGCCTTCATACTCAGCCCCTCCCCCCCTCCTTTAAAACCTCTCTCTGGCACCGCACAACTGTATTTGGTAGTGTGTTGACGAGAGGAATGTCTTGCATTAGTTTTGCCAGAATGGAGTCTGCACAATCTCCCTGATTCGCTGAGAGTCTGTCGGTGACACTCGGATCAAAGCCCCTGAAGTCACTTACAGCTCGACATTATCACCAACTCCAGAGATATCAGCCCACAGGAAGGGAAGTAGCAGCCTCAAGATGTACAGCTGTATGCTCCCCTCACAAACCTCTTTGTATGTAAGCAAGTGGCCGGGCCTCCTAGACAAAGCCTGAGAAACTCAATTAACAACCTTGATTGATTTAAAGCTATACATCACTCAGTTAGTGAGGTTTGGGGCAAGCGATTTGAGGGCGAAGATGAGGGAGGGGTTGTTTTGACGGTGGCTAGCTGGACAGTCACAGACCTAGGCACAAACTGGCTGCCACTCTAACAAAAGCATTTTCGGGGAGTGATTGTAACGTGATTATAACGTGATTATAATGTGATTAGGCCCAATGTCTGGCCTGCGGGGCACCCATCAGGGCTGCTGACTCGCACAGTTTTCATCCCCGCTTCACCAGACCTGTCAGAACGGCTCTGATTCAACTAATTAGCCCCCATTATCTAACTAGCTTTGCTGGGCCTACTCCCATTTACCCGGCCCCTCCCGCCAGCGGTGCGGACTCCTAAAATCTCTATTAAAGCCTGAGGGGGTTTTGTCCGGAGCCGAAAAAACATGTCGGATGGCATGCCTGGTATTCATGCAGACAGAATTGTGCTAGAATGGCCCGCTGACTGACTATAACACCAGTATCTGAACACGACAAGGGCCTCTGTAGCATTCAGACCCCTAAACTCCCATTTGCTTCAGTTTCTTAACCTTTTCGTAAATTTGGTATCACTTAAGTGTCAGTGTTCAACACTCTTTGACTTACAAATATCAAGTTACCCTAAACATATTAAATTGTATAAATATCATGTAAAATACCAATTGAATGCATGAAAACCTTTTCCCACTGTTATGACAAGACAATAATCATTAACCCAAATGTTTTTGTGTGATTTCCCTCTTGCAGCAGGCCCAGAGGAGAGCCCTTGAAGAGGAGCATGCAAACGACCCGCCAGCCAAAGCGAGTCCTGGGATTGCAGTTAGTGCGCCCCCTGCAGCAATCTCAAAGAAAGCAGCCAAAACTCCAGCACCAGTAAAGATCCCAGTGGCAGTTCCGATTGTTGTTCCCACTGTGAAGATCCCCATCGTTAAACCAGAACCAGTTGTGAAAGAGCCGGTCTCGGTGCCTGTCGCAGAGCCTGTCCCGGTCCCGGTGCCTGTGGAGGAGCCGGTCTCGGTGCCTGTCACAGAGCCCATCGCAGTTGAGGTAGTGGTGCCAGAGACGGAGGCTGTGGTGTTGGAACAGACTCCAGCAGAGGTCAAGGTTGAAGTCCCAGCCCCGGTCACTGAAGAACCACCAGTTGTTGAGGCTACAACTGCAGAGCCCCCCATAGTTGAAGCCGCGATAGTGCAAGAGGCTGAACCTATCATTCCTGAACCAGAACCAGTGACGGAGGTAAGAACTGCTTTGTATCATACACATGCAGACATTTCACTATTTATCTATTTTTTCTTCCCATAGTCAGTAAAAATCTTTCTTTAACTTGTCGTAGCAGTAAAACTTCCAAACTAACTAACCAATAAGTACCTGAATCACCCTCATTACAAAACGTCTATATATTTGCTGTACGTTCAGGTTATGGAGCTACTTTTTCAGTGATTATTAAATGGATTTTTTCTTTGGATATCCTTTTGGATATTAAAATAGAAAGAGCTGTAAGCACATTAACGTCAGTCTGGCTTCTTCGTGCATTAACCTACGAATGTCCAGCCCCTGTAGTGTTGGGCAACAAAACCGCTTGGTTAGGTTTTAGTAAACGCAGCTCTCTGCGTGACTCTACTGCGCATGACAGCGTTAAAGGGAGCAATCCACCATCAACATGCAATATGTTGTTGTACATTACAATGAACAGAAATTTAGAATTTTGCATGCCATCTAAAATGACCAATATTCATACACTGTGGCTGTTTAGATGCTGTAAGCTCGCGTAGTATGTGCTGTGGCTTTGTTCTGTGAGAAGGGAGGGGGTGGGGGTTGGAAGACAGAGGGTACAACATGTTCCATTTAGCGAAGAGGTGGAAAGTGGAGTCAGTTCAGCAGTCATTATCACCTACATTAGAACATGACTGTGTCATCAAGCATGCCTTTATTATTAGAAATGTGCCGGGGTTGTAAAATAGGCTGGTTGGATAAGATTGATAGGGAGTTTGTTCTCTAAAATCTAGTCATTTATAGTGACGTTCCTTTTTATTATTGTGCTGCAAGAAAAGTGGTCCAAATTTGATCTGCTACATCTGATATGACCCGTTTTTTGTTATGTTTGCGCTCAATGAAGTTGGTTTAAGATTTAAAGTCAAGGAAGTTACTGAGTAAGATGCAAAAGCTTGGCGTCTGTCTTCTGTATTTAAAGAAATGCATGGTGTTTGGCTATTTCTTTGCACAAACTCCATATCGTTACTGTACACATGACTTTGTAACATAAGTTATACCACTAAACAATTTCCCAACACCTTTTTTTTTACCGTCAAAATCTATACATTTTCTTTTCGCAAGTTATGAAATTATAGACTGTTGCTTCATGCAGCCAACATGCACAGCTTTTTGGAACAGAATGTTCTGTTTCAGACTGCAGGCTATGTGAACACACAAGCTGCATACTGTACATGCGTGTGCCTAACCTCAGTGCACATGCACACACATACACACAAACTAAATTCATGGACTGTACTCCCAGTAGCTGAGCCATGACCACATATGGTGCACATGCGTGTGCTGACATGTGTGTCAGCATGCGAGACGTTGCACAGGTTTGGTGTAAGAGGAGACAGGATGTGTCATTAGCCCCGGTGGCCATTTGCGCCAACTCGGTGTTACACTGTCCTCCAGTAATACTTGGGTCATCTCATTCGCTTTGCATATACATTATGGTTAGTTGTAGGTTTGGATTGTCTACCGACTCAGCAATAAAAGACCAATAAAGAGGTTTCTGTTGGAGGTGGACAGCCCATTTTATACTTAAGCTATGGCTGTATCCACCCCTCCTCCCCTTTATCCCTCCCTCCCTCCCTCCCCTCCCCTCCCCTCCCCTCCCACTTCACCACCCGTTCCCCCTTAGCTTCTCCTCTTGCCTCGCTTCTTCTCTGCTCCCTCACTGCTTGCAGATGTGCCAGATTCAGTTCAGACGCTCACAAACACTCGTGCACTTTTGCGAAACTGAACATTAGTCGATACTGGTGCATTAATTACAAATGCATACAGCAGCAGTTTTGATGTATGGGGCAAGCAATGTTTTACTTGCTTTGTTTTAATGAGCTTTTTTCAATCTTGACTTCATGACACTTTGCTCACAGACGCCTTATACACTTGTGGCCCCAGTACTGCAAGAAAGTGTTCACTCAGTGACACCGCGTGTCAGGCTAGAGTTGGTCACCGT
Source organism: Anarrhichthys ocellatus (assembly GCF_004355925.1). Taxonomy (NCBI): domain Eukaryota; kingdom Metazoa; phylum Chordata; class Actinopteri; order Perciformes; family Anarhichadidae; genus Anarrhichthys; species Anarrhichthys ocellatus. The sequence goes on from NW_022280039.1 coordinate 8,644,116, forward strand.
TAGAAGAGTTGGGCAATAGTTGATAGAATCAGAGCGTTGCATAAATGGGGCTTGTATTCAGCTGGCTTTGGGACCAAAGAGAGCCGGTCCCTCCGCTTCTGGCTGTCATTACGGAGACTCAGGTGAGTTTAAACCCACCAACAGAACCGAGTGCGTTGCATTTTTCTGTGGCCTGAGGCGCCAGGTGCGGCTACTGCTGAGACTGAACATTTTGTACCAGTTGGCTCCCTTCGTGCTCCTGCGGCCCTACCCCCTTCAGTCCCTCACTCCTTCATCACTCTTCCTTCCCTCCCACCACTTGTTCCTCTCTGTCTCCCCTTTCAATACTCCTCCCCTCTCCTGGCCTCCCTCTTTCACTTCTTGTCTTTGCCACCCCACTTCCCTCCTATGTGGCCTATGGGCCCCTAATTAACTCGTCTCCCCAGCACATGCGCACACACAGTTTTGTCCTAGTTTCTTATCATTTGGTCTTTGTTGGGAGGAGACGGGACGGGGAATTGGGACATTGATCACCTGTTGGTGTATGTGTAGTTGTGTGGTTGAGCCTTTTTGTATTTGGTATTTGTCTAGTGAAGGTTTCAGTTTGCCCACAATTCTGTAAATTACAGCATGTTTTAAAAATTATTGGTGAGCATGTTTTTTATTTATCACATTTGAGAAAACTGTAGGTGACAAAGATGTGCGAAGTGATACTTTTGACATTTTCAGACATGGTTGAAAAAATGATCACCTTGTGGCAAAGCACGTGGGGACAGCCACCTCTCCTCCCACCAGTGTCCGCACATGGAGGAGCCCTCCCCTCATTTCCTTCCAACTTTTTATGTGTTTGTTTTCTGGGGCTCTATAGGGCTTTGTTAGCTTAACGGTACACTTTTGCAAAGAGAACAGTCAAAACGTTCCCTTTTTGGTTACATTTTTTTGTTTTGCATCTATTTGAGGACTCCTCTTATACTAAGTGTTTGACCATTTATTTTTTTCTATATTTGTAGTCCAGGTACACTATATCCTCTGTGGTGAAATGGTCTGTATGAAAGGTGGCTGTTTCTAGATCGGCTTTGGTTTGAGCTGGATTTGTTTCTTAGTAGGACCGTTGAGGCAGGATCTGTGTGCAGATCAGTTTGGTACAAAGTGTTCTGGGACTGGGGTAGACTGGGGGTGTGTGTGTTAGCTTTATGTGTGTGATTTCCTGTCGAGCAAAGGAAGGTCTATATTCCCCCCCTCTCCCTCCTCCTCTCCCCTATACCGTCCCTCCCAGGCTATAGCTGGAGTATATATTTGCTCCTCTCAACTATGCGGACATTTTTGCCCACTTGGCTTTGGTTCAGAAGTTAATAAAATCCTGGAGAACAGAATTTCTCACCTCCCAGTAGTGCAGAGAAAGAGGTGGAGATGGTCAAGTAACTTGAGTGTAACAACAAGCGTTTCAACTGTCTTCTGTGAGAGTTTTCACTCTGTTCTAACTACTGTAGATAAATGGACTTGGTGATGTTGGCCAATGGTTGACTTGCAGTAGCAGCCATCATGCACCAGACCTGTCCTACATTGAAGACAGGCTGGTACAAGACAGTGTAAATAATTCACTGTTGGTCTATAAAGATTTGCATTATTCATGCACTGCTCCCTGTTCGTGCCACTATGGCTCAACACACTTGGGTGCACAGTGGGGGCCGCCAGTGGCCATTTAGGTTACTGCCAACTGTTCCAGAACAAATCGTTGGCAAGGATTGGAAAATCGCCCTGGCAGCGAAAAAATTAGGAAGATATGGGTGCCTTCTGTCATTATCTGGACATGTGTGTATTTCTATAGAAGTAATAATAGTAATGTCGCATTTTTTGAAGTAAAAAAAGATAATAAAATATGTTGTAGTTATAGAGTTGTGTAGGTATTTTGAGGAAGGTAGTTTAATAAGGTGAATGTATATATATATATATATATATATATATATATATATATATATATTTATTTTTTCTTCTGAGCTGGGTTTTATAGAAGGGGCGAGAAATGGGCGTACTTTCTTCCCAATATGCAACTGGTTGTAACATTCCTGTAGGATGTATGCATGTTCCTCCCCCTAAACCCTAAACTCAAATTACACTCTCACTCAAGGCATTTCCGAAGAAGAGTGAAGTATAACTGTTCTGTTGACTTGTGAAGTAAGATCTCTTTTTTTTCCCTTCTCTTTCATAGGCCATACCCCCAGCTGAGGCTCCAGTAGCAGCCCCTGTTGAGATCGAGGTAAAAACAGTCGTTTTACAGAGACGCGTTTCACACAAAAGGTCGTGTTTCATTTTCCTGGACAGATAAGATTCGCTACTGTCTGCATGTTGAGGTGTCCTTTAGTGAGACACTGAACCCCAAGTTGCTTCTTGGTTGCTGCTTAGTAAGGGTTAAATGCAGAGTTGTACTTGAGCCTATGTTCAGAAGTTCTTTTTTATTTTTTAGGCCATTTAAGCTAAGCATGCAGCCCCTTCATACAACATAATACAGTGCATTCATCCAGTACAGAAAACACAACTGCCTTTAACACATTTCGGTGTATGTGGTTTCATATGTCAAACAAAAACAGTTGTGCAGAAGACGCCATACATTAAACCAGAGTGACTCAGAGTTTCCACTCATGTTTTATAAGTTCCTAGGAGCAGTACCTGGACAGGAGACAACTCCTTCAATAGAAAAGTGTTTCTATGACTTAAGCTTCACACCTTATAAATAACAGCCACACTTTCCCCCTAGGGCTCATTCTCTTATATAACACAGCACTCTGATCGCAGTCAGGCTCGCCTTCTCCAGATGTTTTCAGGGAAAGAGAAAAACAAAAACTAACTTGTTTTCACTCATTAATAACATAAATGACTGTATTGATGATAATCACTGGCCAAAAAAATAACGAAACAACCTAAAATTGCAGTTAATAAAGCTGTTGCAATTAGTGTGAAAGTTGCAATTAAGCAACCACTCCTCAGAAACCCAGCCGAGTATAATCGGTTAGATTTGACTGTTGAAGATTACTTAAGGCTGTAGGTTATATTCAGTGCAGAAAATCTCCAATGTTTGTTGTTAAGTCTGTTAAACGGCCATTGTCTTGTTGCTTTTGTGTTCATGTGTCCATCCATCCATCCATCCATCCATCCATCCATCGACCAATGCATCCATTTGCTTAAGTGTGTTTTTCTATTTCTCCTTCTCCAGATTCAGACAAAGGAGAATATAATCGAAACCACAGAGACTGAACAGGTAATACTGATCTTCTTTGTGACAGCAAGGCTTCAAATTCCACTTGTATAGACTCCATAGTGCATGGGAGGTCATCATTTTGTCCAAATTATATTCTTGCCCAGGAGGAAAAACCTTGTTGATCAATTATATGGACGAAGTGTTGCCCATTTGATCCCCTGTTGCATGTTGCATGGTGTTTCAATGTGTGCCGTGTTGATTTTGCACGTGCAGACGTATGATGTCTGCGAGCCAGAGACCATTGAGACCGAGGTGGCTATCACAGAGGATATCGCCACACCAGAGCCCGTAACTGAAACAACTGAAGAACCAGCGGCTGAAGCACCTACATGTGACCAAGTTCCTGCTGAGGAAGTGGTTACAGAAACACTGGTGCAATCAGTGGAGGAGGTTGTTGCAGAGATACCTGAGCCAGAACAGGAGACTGAAGCTGTCGCCAGTCCTGCAGCCCCAGCTGAGGATGAAGATGATGAAGCTGAAATAGAAGTCCTCGCTGAGCCTGTTGCTCTCACAGAGGTGCCACGTTGATACAAATTACTTTCCTCGTCTCTCAAACCTTTTTTCTTCTCTTTTATCTGCCAAGAACAAAATGCAGAAGTGCATTTTGACTTATGTCGTTTTTACATTTCTAGTGTGTGATGGTGTGTTGCATGTGTGTAGCATGTGGTTCAAACAGTTGTGGTTGTGTGAAAGCTTATCATCCTTAATAATCTGTAGTATTGCTGTAAATCCTTTCCAAAAGATCTTTTCACTGGTTAGGTTTTCAAGCGGGTAGAACGGCTTCTTCAACGGCTACATCTGTTTTCTGGCTCGGTTCTTCATTAATATAATTTCTTTTAAACTTAACACCAAAGACTAATGGCATACTGTGTCCTGCTATTTCTTATTACAGGATGCTCCTGCCCCATGTGTGGAAATCCCAGTGGTGAGTAGTTTTTCTAAGAGGCATTTCTTGCTAGAGGCTTTGTTTTGGAGTTTTTGATTAACAAGTTGTCTTTTGTGTAAATAGTAATACAGAAGTAGAAATTTGGAATTTCTGCTGAATATTGACATGGCGGTATCTGTTGTGTCCGCAGGTGCCAGACACCGTCCCCGAGGCTCTGATAGAAGAGGCTGAAGCCCTCATAACTGAAGTCAAAGAGGTAAAAGCTAAACACTCAAACTATTTGATTCCACATGTTATATGACCACTTTTTGGGAGACTGCATTCATGGTGATCACCCTGAAGTCGGAAGTTTATGGGTTATGCTATAAAATAATGTGCAAACTGTAATATGTCACAATTAGGATCTCTTATACGTATTTCATTGGATACTGGTTCAATATCCCTATCTTAAATATGTGACATTGTTGCAAACACACTCTGCTTTAAGCAATTTAAAATAACTAGTTTAGAGGCTTCAGTTGCCTTTTTCTCCTGGGATGCTTGCTAATTAATTCCCCTCATTAAATTAAGTCAATGTCGTGTGTGTGTGTGTGTGTGTGTGTGTGTGTGTGTGTGTGTGTGTGTGTGTGTATGTGTGTGTGCTGGTATGTTGAAAATCCTAAAATGATCTTATCTTGTTCTCTACATCTCTCCACACAGAGCTTTGCTGACACCATGGTTGATGACTTTGTTGTCACAGAATCTCTCTCAGCAGCGGATGTCGCCATTGCAGAGTCTGCTGCTGTCCAGCCGGTAAGATACCGCAGACAGGAATTAATCATTAGTTGCTGTAATTGTTACTAATATTAAGCAAACATCTTTCAAGAAAATTGACATTTCATATAAAACCTGCCTCTATGATCAGAGTAGTTTCCTGTTAAAACGGCAAAGCTAACATGAGCTGTTGCTCCAGATGTTATTGCCATGTTTATTGCATATTATCCATTTGTGAAACTTTTGTGTTTAGCTTTTTTAACAGGCACCTCTCTCTGCTTGCTATATCTAGGAAATTGTGGAAGTGAGTAACACCGAATCAGAATTTATGGATGTGATGCCCGCTGCTGAGCCTGTTGCTGAGCCTGTTGCTGAGCCCGTTGCTGAGCCTGTTGCTGAGCCCGTTGCTGAGCCTGTTGCTGAGCCCGTTGCTGAGCCCGTTGCTGAGCCTGTTGCTGAAGTTGTTGCTGAAACTGTTGCAGAGCCTGTTGTAGAGGCTGTTGCTGAAACTGTTGCAGAGCCTGTTGTAGAGGCTGTTGCAGAGCCTGTTGTAGAGCCTGTTGCTGCCCCTGCAGAGGAAATTGTGAGTTACTGTATACAGACAGCATTACTTAAAAATAAACAACCGCATGATATTAAACCATTATATGAAAATATTGTGAAAGTCTTCCTGTGTTACTTATTCTGATTATCCAAAGAGTATGTGGGACGTTCTAACCACCTCTCTCTCCCCTTTTCCTTTCCAGGACACCAGTGCTGAGCAGATATGTTTGGAGGTGCTGTCAGAAGAGCCTAAGCTAGAAATCTGCCACCTACCATGTCAGATGCAGCTCGCTGTGGAGTCTGTGCAACTCAGCTCAATTGTAAGAGGCACGCTTAAATAGAAACGTCACTATTGCTGTCATACATCAGATGTTTGTTTATCAATGTTGGGAATTCCCAGCGCACTAACTTCATCTAATGTCTGTTTTTCTGCTCAGGAGATGTCAGTGGAGGCGTCGCTGAATGGACACATTGCTCCAGAGGTCTCCATTGAGGGCTAGATTCACATCATACAACTCAGAAGATCTTTTTTGTCTTCGTAAGTTTCTCACAATATTGAATCAGTCCATTATCCCATAGATTTGATTTGATTTCTTCTTTTTGTTTTTCTCTGACCTTCTGCCAACCCTTTTTTTTAAAAAATACAGTTCAAACCACTTCCAGCAGCCAATAACCAGGCCTATGTCTTCTTCGTGTCTTTCAGATTCCCCTTTAGCCATTTGGAGGACTCAAAGCTTTACAGCTGATCTTGTTCATTTTTTAGGGCTTAAGCATGGAAATCTAAAAAGGACATCCACACTTTGAAGTGCCTTTCTGGCCCCGGTTCCTGTCTTAACACCAAACCAGATGCCAAAAACCCGCTGCATTCAAGGCAGCAGAACGGGCTGTTGTCACAAGTGTGCAGTAACGTTAACCAACACATTGTGGCTACTTTTTTTTTAAATCTGTATTGTTCCCCAAAAACGCTTACAGTGAATTTGCATTAAGAGTGGAAGCAGCCGTCCTTGAGAGATGGAGATTCCAAAAACAAGATAAATGGCAGCGCCTAATATTTCTGTTCATCTCTCCAGTACTTCGGCTTCAACACTGCATACACTCAATGCAGGTGAAAACTGTGGCGTCCATGAATGTGGCTATAGTTGTACTTTGGCCTATGTTCATATGGTGGGAGGGACTACTTGTTTTTTTTACATTTTAAAGGCTCTTTTAACCCTCAAAGACACTCCCACAAACCTCTACATAGCCCCCATTTAGGTCCATTTCTGTCCCCCAGTTCTCCTCTCTGCCTCAACTAAGTGCCAATGCTAAGATTAGTGTGATGCTAGAGTTTTAGGTTTTATGGCCACTGGAACGTGGCAGTCTGAGGGGATGAGCTAAGGTTTTTTTCTTTTTTTTCCTACACTTTTAATTCATTTTGTATAGACCATATAATGTGCTACAGTCTTGTGTTCAAAATCTGTGCTCTGGAGGGGAAATGTAATGTGATCTGGTGAAAAGGATTACTATTAAACTGATGTTGGTCCAACTTTTAAATAAAGCTGTAACTCAATGTGATGCACGAGTCGACTACTTATTTTACTTACTATTTCACACACACACTCACAAAATGAAATGCAGCAATCGTAAACTTACAGATGTAAAATGCAACATCAACTCTATAAAAGACTATTGTTTGGATACGCAACAACTGCAATACTGTTTTCCATCACAAATGATTGATAAAATAAAATTTGCACAGGTAGCATAAGATTTAGGTATATTATTTCAAGCTTGGTTTTCGGGTGTGATGAATGGCAGGTATACTTGTGTTGAAATGTCAAATCACGAACGGGATGTGGACAATGAACTGGGCTTGCTACTAAATTACTCTTTACCATCAAGTACATTTTAATGTTTTTTTCACCGCTGATGGTAATCGTTAGTTGCACCTCCGAAAATTGGCAGCCTCCGCTTGGCTCAGTCTCTAAAAAAAGTTCAGTTATTTTTTAAATACATTCTTAAGACAATCTTTGTCTAATTTATCTCAGTAGGTAATAAAGATGTGACTGTGAAGCCAATTTGAATCCTTGAAAAATAAAGACGACACCAAAATATCTGCCTCAAATCAAAAGGTTTTTAATCATTTGTTTTTTTCATTGAAATACATTCATATTAGTATGATGTAATTTGGTGCAGTAAACACTGCTGATGTGTGGTTTTGCAATCCTCCCTCTTTATACGATGATACTGTCAGAGGATTTCAAGCATCGGTTTATTTTTTTCTTACTTCGGTTTACTGGCCTCTCATGTTGGAATTTTAACAAAATGCAAAACAGAAGCAAGAGGAAAAAGAAAAAAAAAAGACAGATTGAAAAGACGAACAACGCCTAACAACCGAGAGGATATATATATGTGTGTAAAAGCAAATCCGTAATAATAAATGCTTTGGAATGAAAACAGCAACAAAGAGGCTCACTGTGATCAACCAACAACTTGCACTCAAAACTTTCCTCTTATATATTATCTGAAGATTTTCACTTGTGCCATCAATATGCATGAATACATGTCATCATAACCCACAACACTCCCCCCAAAAACCATAATAAATAAGAAAACAGGTGATTTGATTGGTCCATGAGGTAAAATACAAAATAAAGGGAAATGCAAAAGTTGGAAAGATCAGTTATAAGTGTGGAAGAGTCTGAAAAGAATTAAATTAAGAAAGAAAAGATTGTGATTGCAGACAAGAAAGCATGATGTCCAACAAGGTTTCATTATCTTCGCCCAAAGAAACACACGTACACACACATTCACACAGTCAAGCATGAGGCTCGAGAACATCAATTGCCCAGGCAGTAATCTTAACAAAGCCACTTGATGGATGATAATATTGTATATTTACACTGAAGTGATGATTCACTGACAAAAGCTCAAAGTTCAGAATGAACCCCCCAAAAAAAACCTCTTGGAGTAAAACTAAGAGCAACCAGATTAATTCAACCATATTCTCTTTTCATTCCGTCACTTTGTGATCTCCTCCTATGCACTGACAAAAAAAAAAAAAAAAAAAAGTCCACTGAACTAGGCGCTGGCGGACGGCGGGGCTTACAGAGACAAAGGGAAGGGGTTAATGACAGTGATGACAGAGATGCTCAAAAGCAATGAGCAGTGCGAGCGCTGCCACCCGGCGTAATCAGGCCGGTGGACTCTTTCTGCTTCTGCTACAAGGAAGAAAAAAAAAAAAAAAAAAAGAAAAAAAAAGAGCACTTCAATAAAAGAGCCCCCCGGCTGTTCGGACTAACCTGGTTTGAAATCAGACACACCTACTTCCTGTTGTTTAGAGGTTTGGTGTGGGACAGCATGCAGTTAGCTACACAGTATAGCCTGAGTGGGTGGAATTAAAAGAGCACTTCAAAAACAACAGACTGCCCACTTAGGTTTATATGGGGCTCCAAAACAAGTTCAGCTCCTTTGTCAGAAGCTCGGGATGCAGGTTTCAACATCAATCTGAGGAGTGTGTGTGTGTGTGTGTAGCAGGAACTGTAACGGTAGAAGCAGCACTAGTAGTGTTCAGCAGGCAATAGTCTTGTCTTTCCGATGAGGAAATGGCTCAACAACAAACCCAACCGACTGTTGACCACAAAAAGGTGCAGCAGTAGCACTTCAAAGAATGAATGGGTATCATCAACAGATCCATCTTCAAAATCATTGAGATTTTAATCCTGCTTCTGCATTAGCGGCAGGGTAGAAGTTTATTTCTTATTTTTTTTTGTCCATTGGTTGCTGTGGCTGGTTTGTTCTACGATTCATCTGCAACGTTCACTATTCTTCGAGGCAACAAAGCTTAAAAACAATACTTCCAGATCGTCTGGCATGCTGAAAAATGTACAGCCAATGTTCCAGTCAGCAAAATGACTGGTTGTTTGCAAAAGTGCCAGACACAAAATGACAAACTTACCAGCCACAGACAAAATTTACCAGCATTATATTAGTGTGGGGTCATTACATCTTCTTATCTGAATACCACTGTTAAGATAATCAGCTTGTGTTATCCGATTTATTTTCCATTCTGTCTTCTTCGTGTGATTGTCACCCATTCTTCCCTCCAGATGTTTGCAGCATCACCAACTCAAGCAGACGTACAGGTAGGCAGTGAGTTAAAGAACTATCACAATGTTTATTCTACTGGCTGTTTATGAACCAGTGAGGACATTTTCCCTACAGCCGGACATGAGGCAAAAAGATCTTTTTCCTTGACTGTAGAAACAGAAGAAAGTAAAGAAGGGAGTGAAGGGAATGGTAGAGAGGACACCTCTCAGAGGCTCTGCGCCCCCTAAGGCCCAATGTGGGCTCAGTCCTGTCCAATCTGGCTCAGTCTAACTCTTGTTTGGTTAGGCCGAATCCAGTCCAGTCCAGTCTGGTCTGGTCTAGCTGGGATCCAGACCAGGGTTTTAGAAGAGTGCTTTGGAACCCTGGTTCTCGAACTCTGACCAGGCGTCGTTCAATTCCATGAAGATCATCTTAGCGTAATGTTCATAAGGCTGGCCTGTTGCCTGCAGAGAGAGATAGAAGAGTTTGCCAATGAATAAATAATAAAAGGACAGTTAAGATGAAGGGTTGCAATAACTGTAATTGTTATACTGTACCTTATCCGGGTGGACAATCAGCACAGCCTTCCTGTAGAACTTCTTCACCTGGTCAGGTGTCACCAAGTCAGCCATGCCCACAGGCCTCCAGCGGGTCTCACCTTCCCACAGCACAGTGTTTAGAGTTGACAGCAGCGCTCGTATGTTTCGCTCCTTCCCCTCAATCCAGTCCAAGATCTGCAGCACGACAATGAAATAAACCGTTACCACTTTCACCATGAAGAAAAGGCACAAACACTGATCAGCACTTGGAGGCTACAGTCAGCTCCGAGTATCACTGGCCAAAAGGTGCCATGTTGGTCTATCTAATCAGCTCTTTTGGCGAGAGACAGGACAGACGGATAAGGGGACTCAGTGGTGGTAATGCCAGACAGGCAAGGACTGCTCTTTCACTTTTCATATTTCATCCACTGAAGAATGTGTTTCTCAGCGTGTAAAATGTCCTTTGTATTATGCATTTGGTTTGTTACCTGTAATTTAAGTGGATCAATGTCTTTCGTGATCTCCTGTCTCCTCATTTCAGCGATGGTCCTTGGTCCCTTTCTATCAGGCCGAGAGGCAAAACCCTGAGTTGACAGCAGGTCCTCAAAATCGTCCTCCTTTACCTTCGGCTTGGCGCCTGCGTCACAACACGGCACACAGAAATTAAATCTTTATGGAGAACTTTGGCTCAATTCCCAAGAAGAGTTTGCACCAAAATACAGAACAGAGAATACAATACTGTACATAAATATGACAAACTAATCACATTTATTCATTTCTATAAGTTGTATTTCAGTGATAACTAGAAAATCAAACATAGATATGATCCCAACTCCTGAAACAAATCCTTCCCCCTCGACTCTATGTCGCTTACCGAAACTAGGCCCACGAACTCCTCTGTCCTCTCTCCCACCGATGACACTGGTGAAGTTGAGGTTGTAGTTGGGTTTGAGGGCCTGCGTGCCTGCAGACTGAGAGGCAGATGATGCTTTAGGTCCCGTCCCAGGTCCTGATCCGGACATCCAAGGCTTTTTCTGGGCTGAGGCGGGTCTTCCAGACTGCCAGGGCTGGGCTTGAGGTTTAGCAGAGGAGGATGTAGCTTTTGCGCTAAAAGAAGGCTCCGAAAAATTACTGCTGGAGGAACCTGCAAAAACATGGAGGATGGTTAACTTGAGATTCATTTATAGATTTACGAGTTCATCAGTTTATATGTTTCTATTTGTTTCGCCACAACAGGTGGTTGGATATGGGACCAGGCCTCTTACCTGGTAAACTGGAACCCAGGTTTCCCAGGTCGGCAAAAGGATCAAAGGTCTGAGACTTGGCCTTCGACATAGACGCAACGCCAGAAGCTACAGACACAGTAAAAAAAAATATGCGAGTACAAAACTGACCACTCATATTTTGAGTCAGCCACAAACCCCTACATTTCAGTTCCTTCACTCACCTGTGTTGGTGTAGCTGGGTTTGCTGGTGGTGGCGCTCATGCCAGCGGTGGTGCCAGCTGCCCAGCTCTCCCACCCACCCAGCAGGTCTGGTTGGCTGGCTGATGATGTCATCTTAGGGGCATCCTTCACTACTTTATCTGTTAGGACAAAAACATCCAGAGTATCACCAAGTACGTTTGGTTTGCATGTTTCCATAGGAAGTGGAATGTGACACCTAAATTAAGTGTTTATTGAAAAGAGGAAAACGGTTTGTCCAACAAATCTGAGATGACTCGATGGTGCTGTAGGTTTGTTGCTGCTGAGTTGGAGTAAGGTGTGTGTTATCACTCATACCTCCTCAAAGCAGACCGAGACATAACGCGGAGTGGTGTCACAACAGCTGATGTACTTACTGAGGTTGAAAAGGCTTTTGTTTGGAGCAGGAGTAGGGTCACTGTGAGCTGAACCTTCAGAACTCAACAGGTCTCCAAACAGGTCCGGTCCAGGGGCCTGCCGAGATGAACCCACAGTGGCACCAACGCCGGAGCCAGACCCCATCCCAAACGGATCAAACAGGTCGCCCATGGCTGCAGATAGAGGGAGAATTATGCATTATGGATAACTGGAAAGTATTTTTTTTGCAACAATGCAGTCAGCATGTATTGAGCCTTTGCGCTTACGTTTTGAGTCTGGTGTGGCCCCAGTGGCTGGCTCACTGAAGAACAAGTCTTCCTGCACTGCTCCTGCCTCACCAGCAGGGGGGGCAAACAGGTCGTTGAGGAGGTCGCTGTTGCTGGATGCAGCTTTCAGTCCTCCCTGGACTACTTGATGAGGAGCAGAGGAGGAGGTTGAGGACATGGAAGGGTCCGAGTTTAACCCCAGGAGGTCAGCTGTGTCCCCGATAGGCGACTCCTGGGCTGCAGGAGGGGAGCTCTGAGGGGGAGAAAAGGGACACCAAAAATGAATAAAGTAATTCCTACGTCATAAAACTCAGGGCGCATTATAAAGGAAGTTATAATGTGTTTATATAATCAGCCATCCAAGATTATCCCCACCTGGAAGTCAGCATCAAACAGTGGTTCGCTGGGGTCACGTGACAGCGGCTCCCCACCGGGGGCAGAATAAGAGTAGGACTCTCCTTCTGATTGATCACTTAGGTCCTCCTGGTCATTCATGGATCCCCCTCCTTGACTGTCTGTCGCATCCTGAGGGCCACTCACATCTACAAATGCAAGAAGATGGTCAGTGGAACTTTTAAGGCTCTAGGAAAATGAATGCAGTGAACTAAATGAGTAGCACTGTCCCCTTCTTTAAAATAGAGGACAACAACTAGAACACTAAGGCTGTAACGGGGCAAAATCAAGATGATTTTCACGAGTACCTTCCCAATCCAGGGTCTGGAAAAAGTTGTTGGCGTTGCCATCAGTGCTCACAGGAGATTCTGTTTCTGTTGCATTGGAGCCTTCTGGGGTCTGAGCCGGCTGGGGTGACTCAGAGTCGTAAAAAGCGGAGGAACCTGGCTGACGAGGCAGCTCGGGCTTACCTGTAGTGATTAAGGTTCTAAGTTTAGTTTATATGTGAATTAGAAAAAAAAGAAAAACACACATCCAGTGGGCTTGAAGGCAGAAAAGAAGAAAGATGTCCGATATATAAGTGAACTGAGAAGCGTAACACTCCTAACACCAGAGCCGGGCTTCTATAAAGCAATGTCACCTACCAAATTTGCTGAGGATCTCCTGCTGCTCATCACGAGAGGAGAAAAGGATTTTGGGGTTGAGGCCCTTGGTTTGAAAGCCCTCCCAAGGCGGGGTCTTGGTGCTGGGTCTGTCTCTGGGTTCCACCTCGATGTCCAAGTTGACCTGGAACAAGTCTGGGTACTTCTCCTGGATGTCACAGGCATCCAAGTCATACCTGGCAGGAGATCAGATAGATTGGAAACAAGAACTTATGGAGAGAGTACATTTCAAGAGTTAATTAGAAAATAAAGAAATCTGATGTAGTTGATATTATTGTACAGGCGATAAGAAATTTAAAGCTTTGACAATGATCTTGTTCAGTTAAAAGCATTGCATTTCGAAAAATGGTGTACATACTTGGCAAACTTGACCGTGGTCGCATTTCTGGGGACAAAGCCTGTGTGGAACTGGATCTGAAACATCTTCATGGATGCCATCTGGAACACAACATAGAGTTTAAAATAAGCTTCTATTTCTAAAGAATGTGCCGACAGTTGATGCGTGTTGATGTGTGTGTACCTTGGCCTGTAGACGTCCTCCCAGTGTAGATCTTGCGTGGTAGATCACCACCAGTACGTCTCCTTGGACCGTCACATTGAGGGGAATCTCCGCTCTTCCGTCCTCCAGCTTGAAATCCCTGGACGGAGCAAAAGAGTGAGAGAGACGATGATGAACAGGAACATTGTTTTTACTTCTTCTATTGAGGGAAACCTGAACTTCATTCTTGAGCATACATAAACGTACTTCATCTTGTCGTACTCCTGTGATGTGGTGAGGACTCGCTCGTCTCCAACATAAACCTCGCAGAACGGCCTGCACCCACTGCGCTGCTTGTTGAACAGCGGCACGGGGGTCATGGCGATGGAGTGAATCATTATGGGCTTGCTGTGGGGGACGATGGGCTCCTCTGCCATCATGTCGCACATATACTCTATATACCTGCAACGATCAAAAGCAAGATCAGGCTCCTGTATTCTCAGCTTTGTTTTTTGGTAACCATTGAAGTTTTGGGGTTGTTGAGGATCTCTTCCGTGATTCTACCTCTTGTGTGAGGGTGCGATGCCAGGCGGGCAGCGTTTCATTGAGAACATGTAGACAGCGGCCTCAGCTGTGGTGAAAAGGCGACAGAAACACAGGAAGGAGCAAACTGCCACCGCCGACGCTGCCCTGCCGTCCTACAGAGACGAAAAGATGGAGGTAACAGTTAAGGATATTGCATGTGTCGTCCTCCTTATTTTTATCCTCATCATCTACTTGAGTCATGACCTCTCCTCATCTGAGCATACATGAAGGCCTAAGTCCTACTTACCAGACAGTGTACTATACAGATGTTCCTCTGGTCTTGTTTGAGCCATAGATGCATGTTCTTACACACACTGTAGAGACTGCGGAGGTTGGGGGCACGGCGCACTTGCCAGTTACACTCTGAAACCTACAAACACAGACACACAATGACACACCCCTGAATACAACAGGAACCTTGTTCAGCTGCACACAAGTGAAAGGATAACCCTACTTTAACAAAAGCAATTACTGTGGCAATAATAAACCCATGTATCATAGTAAACAAACAATCCACTCACAGCAATGACTGCCATACCCAAGGGAGTTTGGTAATGTCACATGGATATGCATCTACCCACCATATAGGTGCTTGCACAAACACTCATGCACTCGCACTCACACACACTTCATACCCTGTTGTGGAATCGAGAAGGCCTGTAGGATCGTTTGGAGAGGTTGTAGACAGCATAGTGGCCAGCGTGACGTGAATCCAGGAACAGACGGACGTCTTCAATGTTGTTCTTTATCGCTGACTCCACCCCCTCTGCAGGGAAGGACATGACTACACGCACACACACACACACACAAATACAGAGAAACATGTGTAACTATTACATCAAAGGTTTATCCCTTTCTGAAAATGTTAATTTAAGACATTATATCACAGCACGTCACTTAAGCCATGTCTGAATGGAATCACGTTGTGAAGTAAGAGAGGGTTAAACATGTGTCAGTAAGTTTTATGACGGGTATTATGCCTACCTGCTATTCTGGAGGTGATGTATGAAATATCTAGGTCCCCTTTGGCGTAGCTGTAAGAGGAAATTACAAGCGCACTTATGAAAGGAGTAGATACAGGGAGGAAAAACACAATTCACCACAAGAAATAAACAGTTTGACGATGTCTGGGAGACACAAATATAGCCAATTAACAAAGCTTGATAACGCAAACTGGTTCGGAAACAAGAAAGCTTTGTATTATTTATGATGTACTGACTCTGTTGCAGGATGGAGATGTTACTAACCGACGCCTGAATGGGGAAACTCTGCCAGGGCTACCACACAGATTTTCAACCTGTTTTAATGAAGGCTGTCCCACAATCATGCAAATTTGACTTAAGAAAGTTTTAAGTTTTCGTTTTCTCAGTTTTTAAATGTAGCACATGCATCTAGCAGATGCTTGCTGTTGCATGGGAATACATCTAGGAGGATCATTACTGCCAATAGCTCTTTGGTGGTAAATATTATTGGCAGTTAATTGATGTGGAAAGTAGGCGACATTGGATTTAACAGCAAAATTAATCATATTGGAGCGATGACAATAGCAAAAACAACACAAAATGATTCCCAATAACTATTAAAATTGAGTACACACAAACAACCTGTAGGCCAAGCAATGAGATTAATCTATCTATGCTGATGACACATTTTATCTGTATGGTGTCAGGACAGACAGGCGATGCTGGTTTAGACACATATAGCGGAAAATGGTGATTTAGTTAGCAGTGGAGTCATATTGAATTGAACTACCACTCAATCATTCATTCAGTCATTCATATAGGAACGTGATTCTCAACCAGAGACACATCTGGAGTTGCTTGGAGGTACAAAAAAAATGATGAACAAATAACACAACGTTCAGGTGTTTAAACTTTAACATCCGACAGTCATGTGGTGCCAATGCATGAAAAGTTAGAAAGCGATCAGAGACGTGAAGAAATGGTTAAAATAGATACCTACAACTAGGATTCAAATTGTTAGCTCAAATGATTGGATACATGGTTAAAACAGGTAGTGCAGTTAGCTTAAAGTAACAGATTAATGTTGAATTTGACATGGCTCAAAGAAATGTATGAACAGTTGAAAATAGTTAGCTTACAGTAATGGAATGGAGGTATCGAGGATGTGCTTGAGTTTACCTGACAGGGCACGGGGTTACATCTTATATCCAAAAAGGTTGGGAACCATCAAATTAGGCTATGGATGATGCTGTCTGCTTCAAACAGCTAAAAGTGGCAAAAACACTTTTGTCGTTACAAATTATCTGATCGATATGACAAGGGCTACTAAAATAAGCTTTTTAACAGACCACAACACTTTGAGGGATGTTGCATTTGCACTGCTTTCTGCTATTTAACTTCATAAAGAATTGTCTCAAGCAGTTCGGTATAATGCACCTTTCAAACAAGGGTCATCATTGCTACACCAAAACCAGCTCTTTAATGTGCACCATGTTGCCGACGGGCCCATTCATTTCCTGTACCATGGATAGAGAATATGTTTAACTTGCTTCATCATTGACCGATATCACTTTCCAATCATCTGGAGCCATCATTCACTCTTAAAATGATACTCAACTGTCCCATTCACATCCCGCTCTGCATTCATTCAACTGAATTACTGAATGTGTAATGTTAGGATCAGCAAGCTGTGATGGCGGACACGGCACAGCAAAAAAGGCTTAGTAGGGTTTCTCTTCCTCTAAATCAAACACAGACTACAGGAGCACACAGAGCGACGCACAAAGTTGACGCAGTTCACCGACCCATATTTACCTCGGGTTGCTAGGTGATGGACACATAGTGGGACCATGAGGGATTGGGACAGAGAAAAGAAACAACAAAAAAAAATAAACAAAACGACCAAACAAATGGAACAAACCGATGATAGAATAGCCAAATGAAACATCAAACTTTAAAGGATATGGATAGAGAGGCTGTTAAAGGAACACTTTGCTTATTCTCAACTCTTTTATACATATCGGTCACTAGAGGTGTCCCGTCTCTAACATCAACAATCATTCTCAATGATGATGATGATGAAGTGTACCTAGATTATTCCCACATTTCACTGACTTACTCGTATGCCAGTGGTTGGTCAAAGACAGCTAAGAAGCAAAATGTTCCTTTTGAAAAGGTAAATCTGGGGGCAGGGTAGGTATGAGTATGATTGCTTACGTAGACAATTTGCAGGTGTACAATCATCTACATTTACTTCAGGTTAATGCAACTGTGATGCAACGTAATGACTGATAATTGGCCAACAGTAATGTTTAGAAAAATGTTATGCCATTTGGTGGATGTCGATATAATAATTCCAGACCATGAGTGCATATTTTAAATACGCGGTGGTGGGATTTTTTTGGGGTTAAATAAGTAACAAATATACGTATGTGAAGTTAAAGTAGCCAGAGTAAAATGTGAAAAGTTTAACCGAGTGTTCGGTCAACTCCGAATGTAACATAAACACAATGTGAACCATGAGATCAATTCAGCAACACATGTGAGGTTATGTGAAAAAAAACAACCCACAGTGAGTGCCAACTGATCTGTAATGATGATAAAGATTAAATGAAAGATTAAGACCGCAAACGGAAAAATACAACAATGATAATCACGACAACAAGGTTGGAGCACCTTACCTGGCTACTGACTGGATGACCTTAGAGGAAGTGTCCTTTATGTTGGTCAGGAAGCGCTCCGTTCCTCCCCTTAAGATGTCCAAGATCCCGCTGCCCGACTGATCAGGATCGTATATGCCTAAAGGCATCGTGGGGGAAGAGAGAGAATGCTGAAATTATAGATGTCCAGACGTTGTCAGAACACTGACATTAGGAAATCAGGATCAAAGTTTAATAACCAACAATGACATCAAAAACATTCATGCGATCTTTGCATGAAACAGTGGGCAAAATGTGTATATTTGTATTTTTTATTTACCATCTCATGAATAGACCTGAAAACATCTGTTTATGAAGCTACAATAAATGACTGATTAGAAAAGCATAACCAAAAAGAAGTTATTAAAAAGTAAAATGCATATTCTATGATTTTAGATGTGGGTATATAGGCACATTCCCACACTCATGATAAACACAATCACTCACATACAGACACTTAATGGCATTAAGAAGTGGTTCAACAAATCCTCTCTTTAACTTTGAGGTCAATGGATGGGATTCAATCTTTTGCTTTCAGCTGTGGTGGAGCTGCCAGATGTTGAGATACAACAACAGGCAGATGACTCAACATTATGTATTGGCCAGATCTGATAGTGTGGATGGACAGGAGGACTGGAGTTACTCCTCAAGGGAGAGAGCAAACATATTCTGCCCTTAGACAGATGGTTGACTGGCCATGCAGAAATCCTCTTAATGTGCAGTGACAGTACGCAGCCTGCATGTGTGTATGTAGAGTTGGTTGTGTATGTAGAAAATACCATTATGCTCATTTAGATAGAAGTAGAGATTTAAAAAGAACAGAAATATTATTATTTTCTCACCAGTTACCTTCAGCGTGTGCTCTTAATTTTTATTCAGATATCCGAATAACAGAAGAATTATCAATTTACAGAGCTTGCATACTTTGCTTTAATCTGCTTGAGACATACTGTAGGGTTGGAAATCACCAACAGTCACCACAATTTGGAACACGTATGAGGATCATGACCTACTGACTGCTGGTCTTGATCCCCCTTGGTCTAAGGAGGAGGAGCTTCTTTGGTTTGGGTTGTTATAGGTGAACTAACCTGATTACTTATTACCACGTCTAACACTCATGAGATACGGGGGATGTCTGGGGTGTGTGGATATGTGCGTGTTAAAATGTTTTCCAGCCCGATTAGAAATTTGGGGTTATAAAAAACAAAACAAAGAGCAGTTTAGTGAAATGAAGTGTTTTCCTCAGCCACACCTCAGAAGAACAATTTAAAAACCAGCTGCATGGCTGTTCCTAAGTAATAAAATGTAGTTATTTTTGCCAGTTTGTTAGATTGCAGCATGTGGATATGCCAAAGGGTCCTTATGGATTTATAGGTTTATACAGCAAATCAATGAGTTGCTGAATTTCACTTTTAGAAACACCGATATAACACCACTGCTCTGTTTCATAGAGGTTTTAACTTCACTCTCCCCACCTTAAGTGTGAACACACGAAACAATGAACACTCGAAACAAACACCGTCCCAAATCCAAAGAGAGCATGATATTGTCATCCAAACAATCCTGTACCTGAATTGTTCTGGACGTTGTGGATCTGCATGGGCGGCTGGGCTCCGTTGTTGCCAAAACCTCCGTTCTGCTCCAGCAGCTGCAGACATTCATAGCCGTCATACACGGGGCGCCAACAGTGGTACGCGCTCAACATTGTAGCAGGTAAGTCAACAACAGGTAAGTCAACACAATGAAGACTACGTTGACCAAAAGAAACAGCCAGCACTCGAAGATGTTCAAGACAAATCTTCCTTAGAAATGCAAAAAATTGCCATCTTAAAAAAAATGGGATAAAATACCAAAAATACAAAATTACATTCCAGCAAAGAACAGAAATAGATGTGAACGGGACTGCGTTAAAGCAGCCAGACGGACTCTGCGTCTCGCTTCCCCTCAGAAGTCTTCCGTATTTCCCTCTCAATATTTCACTTCCATGTCTGCTCCCTTCCTTCACATGGTTTCTGCTCTCCCTCCTCTCTGCTCCATCTTACAGTCTGCCTCTCCATATGTCTGTGCTGAGAAGCAGCAGAGGAGGAGGAGGAGGAGAAGAAGGTAGAGGATGATAATCTCCTTATGTCCGGCAGGGAAACCACTTCTTAACCCTAATCAGATCAGCGATCGCCAAATCTGCCTTCACTCTGCACACGTTTACCAACCTCATCAGGACTCAGTTTGGTAAGAAATGAGTTGGGATACAGAAGAACTCAGTTTGAACAAATGTGTGTATGATTTCCAGAAAAGAGAGAAAAGAATACCAAGTACTATAAGTATTCATAGTTTTACTGTAGCATACACTTGCTCAGCTATATAGTCAGTCATGTGTACACTACACACCAGAAAGCTGTTGGAAGATAGGAGAATCACCGTAAACCTGGAGCTTTTTTGACACCGAAATCAGCTTTTAATACTGTTAAATCACAACTGTGGCTACGGATTTTGCGTTAAGTACCAGGATTTTGTGTTTAGGAATCATTAGAGGCTGTGGCTGCTTAGTCTGTGATGACCTTGGCTGTAATCTTAAATCTGATTATGCTGAATTAGCTACTGAGGGTGTTAGATGAAAAAAATAAAACTTTTTGCCTTTACAGTCACTCTGCCACCCAAAATACTGCTATATTGGCATGAATTTAAGCTTCTTTCTAATTTCAGTTACACCGATTTTCCGCCTCTATGTCTCTCCGTCTCGTTGGGCCATGCCAGCTGGGAAGAGAGGAGCCTGGGAAAGAGAATACAGACTCCTTTGAGCCCGCCACCGTGTGCGCGCGTTGGTCGCATGCGAGACTGAGCAAGTGCAGCCGCAACAGCAATTTCAGAGTGCATGAGTGTGCATGCATGTGCGCACACACACACTGCGGAAGAACCCGTGTGGTTCGGCCTGTCAATAGCCTCTTCACAAGCTGAGATTGTGTCTCAGCCAATCAACTTGTTTACTCTGAAATGCACTTGGTGAAAGTTGTCACCTCCTCAAGACTGATACCTGATGCTGAAGCCACTAATAGACAGTTGGAGATTAGGATAGCACCTTCAAATGCATTCTCCCTCGTCTCCTGGCTGGGAGAACAGACTAATTCAGCAGCCACTGCCACAACTTTGCTCCATTTCAGTGGCGATCATTTCTGAAAATCTGCTCTCTGTTGGCTTTAACCTCAATCGAGAAACCAATGACCAATGTGCTAGTAATAGGATAACAACTTGAGATTTTACTGTAGTATCACTTCTTGAATCTAGTGCGCCGCAACAGCACCGGACACAATCATGAGCACACCTACCTCGGTAATGGGGGACTTGGGGTTGACGTTGCGTGCTGCTGCTATCTCCTGGAGCTGGTTGACCAACTCTGTAATGGACAGACGCTCCTCTGGGTTCACCTTCAACATGGAACCTGGACAGAAGGAAGAGGAAGAGGAGGAAGAGGAAGAGGAGGAAGAGGAGGAGAAGGGTTCAGTGGAAAAAGAAGGAAATGTTAAAAATCTGAGGAGACAGTTAATGAGGATGACAATAACATGTAGATGCATAAAGGAAGCAATTCATGAACAAGACCACAGTTTAGTTTACTTAAATATATTGAGATCAAGGAGGTATATGACTAATTATTATTTTTTAAATGTCATTAATCACACACAGCAACCAATGTGAATAATGAAAATTGTAAAGACTTACTACTTTTGTGCCACTGTTTGCAGGAAATATACATATTTACCTTTTCCACCAGGTGGAGCTGTTTAGTCTACTTGGATTAGCCGTAACAAGTTACTGGTGGTGCTGCCAATATTCAACTTGACATGGCATTTCTCTCTACTGCGTCTATATGAACGTTACGTTTAACGGTGCAATCCCAAACTGTGACTTGTGGGCAAGACGAGCAGAGAGAAATAGAGGGATGGAAGAATAAAAAGGGACAGGCAGGCGGAAACTAGAAGACACAGACTGAAAGTACATACGTATGAGGTTGTGATACACAGTGTACTTGACATCGTTCTGAGGGATGGAGTATTTTCCGTTGACGATTTGCAGCTTGGCCCCCTCCTCGAATGGGTGCTGCTTAAAACACAACAGGTAGAGGATGCATCCCAGGGCCTGCATGGAAACGATACAGACAAAAACAAACTCTCAAACCACCATTATGAATGAATGTCCGTAAATGTCCCGACAAAATAAGTTAGCGTTGAGCTGTTTTTTCAACCAAACAGAAAACGGTATGTTTTGATCTTTGATCGTCTTGGGTTAGCTGTGACATTGGGCGACACAAAATAAAAAAAAGGTACAAGCTCTGACCCAGATGTCCTGTTTGTCATTGATGGGGAAGTTGGAGTAGAGATCGATCATCTCTGGCGTTCGGTACGCAGGAGTGGTGTTCCTCGTGATCTACACAGAAAAAACAACAACCATACTAAACACAGCTGTTGGACCACTGTGGAGTCTTTCAGGAGATAGAACCAGAGCCAAGTATCCAGCTATGCTCACATCTTGGTAAATCTAGCTTCTATCTCAGGCATCACTTTTTTGTCTGAGAAAAATCTGTAAAATCAAGAAAATGCTTTGGGAAAAACCTTCATCTGATTATTTTTTTTATGAAAAAGACACACCGTCATGTGTTCCCACACAGACAGCTAAGCATGCTTTCTACAAACAAATTGTTCAAATCTAAACCAAAGATTGTGCCACTAGCCTGAAAACAGGTGCCGGATAGACACGCAGATTATTTCATTTAGAAACCAAGATCTCCGGGGTCCTGCATACTGAGGTCATCTGAGGCAAAGCTCCTGTGTGTGTGTGTGGTTATGGTATAAATATAATTAACCTGATTGATCGGTGCTTCCTGAACGTCGAGCTGTTAATTCAATCAAACGTTTCTGGTTTCTGTCAGTGTTGTCACTGATCCAATGTAAATAATGAATCAGTTTTTGTGATAATGTAGTTCAAAACAACTTCAGAAATATGTTTGGTCGATGTATGTAAAAACTGTACTAAAGATTATTTCGATATCATACGAAAGAACAAGACTCTTTTGGATAAGAAGTGCCCTGTTGAGATGAACCGTAGCTGATGTTCGAGTGTGCGCGTGCGTACCTCATCCTCCACCATGGACCTCTTCTGTGCCGACCAGCTGTAGTCGGGGTAATGTGACACTGTGGTGGAGCTGCCAAAGTCACACAGCTTGATGGTGCCCTGGTTACTAATCAAGAGGTTCTCAATCTGCAATAGATAAAGTAAGCAGAGGGCTTGCATGTTAATCAATACACATGTAATTACCAATTAGGAATCACAATAGCCCCGAATTTAGCCGCTAATAGCCCCCAATTATAGTAAATTCAGCATAAAATCCGTTTCCCTCGATACAAACTGTTGTCAAACTGAGTCGTTGTATTTAATTCATCTGTGTTGCATGTTATGGATACCTCATCATTTGAGACATCCTTCATTCATCCGACTAGGAAGGAACAACGAACCTTGAGGTCCCTGTGTATGATCGGAGGCTTCTGTTTGTGCATGTGCTGCACGGCGCGGCACGACTGGTAGAAGATTTTCAGCACGGTGTCACATGACAGGAGAGCCCTCTGCTCTACCCGCTTTATGAAGTCCACCAGCTGACCTGAGGCACAAGAGATACAAAACAGATGACTGAATGAAAAAGCCACCAGACAAAGGGGGAAAGCAACACCTGTCACAACACAGAAGCCTTTCTTCCTTTGTCGGTCGATTGTAAGTTAGTTAAAATATATGGGACACTGTGGATAAAAGTGTTGTATCATGCATTAAAAAAGTTAATCAAATAGAGAAAAGATGCTTCACACACATCCAATAAATGAATGGATAGTGTTAAAACCTTTTTCATGGGTAAGTAAGGTTGCTTACAAAGCTGGAATATATGAATGACAACACAGTCTGTTGTAAACGAACAGTCAGACTGATTAGAAAGGAAGTAAAACAGGAAGTAGAAAGGCCGCAGACAGGAAACCGTTTCATCACGCCTTTTCAGAGTTACTAGGGAATGGAGCCAACAGGTCCTGGACCTGGTTTGATGTGTGAATTAGTACTAGTAGTGAGGAAAAATGAATATGAAGTTACCTTTACACAACTCGGTGAGGATCAAGAACTCGGCCTGTCCGGTGTCGGACTCTTCCTTACTGATGGAGGCAGCAGAGCAGAACTGAACCATGTTGGGGTGACCCGACAGCTTTTTCTATAGAACAAGCAGGTCAAGGAACAGAACACTACTGTGATATCAAGCCTGGCTTCAGGCCAGTCCAAAATCTACCATCCACTTTGGATGCTGTTGTGTAAGATAAAGATCAAAGTGTCTAATTAAACGGTTTAATCTGTCATCATGGCCGTTGATATCTCCAACAATTTAAATTGACCTACTCTGCCATCCACTTTGATGCACAGCCAAGCCTCAAAGGAGCTGTTGTTTTCTAAAACAGCACTGTAGGTCGCTGGTCAACCAGTGAAAACAAGGAGGAGATTATGGTTGGTGACTTTCGACCTCTCTTTTTCTGCCTCATCAGCATCGGCGACATTAAACATTATGCAAATAATTATGTCCTAAAAACACAAAATGTTGCAATGGTACAGGGAACATAGTGCTTCGTTTACCAAAAGGCCTGCGCCTTCACAATGTGCTACACAGCAGAAAACAGCTATTGTGCAACAGCACAAGAGACGTCCCAGCCTTTTAGCTGCTGTGCTGGCCAAAAGGTTTTTTTTAGTTCCCTTCACTGACTGAGTGATCTCATTGATTAAAAAACTGTAACTCCATCAAATAAATCCCCTCCAGAGACATTGACAGAAAGTGGATGCTTTAGTGGTTTGACATTTAGTTGCAAAAAGGTATCTTTAAACCTGGAAACCACAGAATTTTTCCTTATGTCCTGTTTATCACTTCCTCTCAAACAATGAACACATGGCGAGCTTTTAAGCACAGAATCCAACACTACATGGCAGTCTGTGTTCATGAAACCACACTGTTATTATAAGGTTTAACACTGTAAATATTAGTTCCTGTGTTGCGCATTCTGACATTGTGTGGTGTTGCCAGTAAACTACAAGCGATCTAGTAATGACAGTATGCAACGCTGGAGATGCTTTGCACTCTTGTGAAGTGAGAAGTTACAGATTAACTCGCCTCTGTCACATGTTGCTCTCTGCTATGTGTCAAAACAGAAAGACATCATAAGAAAAACACCAGTGTCTTTTCACCGTGGTCTGGAAATGATAAAGGATACCATGAAGCAGACTTCCTGTATGATTTCCTTGTTCTTCTCTTCCTCGTTGGACAGCAGCCTCTGAAACAAAAGCACACACACACACACACACACACACAGACCATTGTTTTTTTGGAGGAATGCACCGATACAAATATATCAGGCCAGTGACAATGGGGCCGATCTGTTCAGTTGAATTATACGAGTTTATACATTATATACTGGAAAGTTAATTCATATTCAAGTTTTAATTTGTTTCTGCATTTAAAGGGTTTAAACTTCGATTGTAATTCCTGTTCATTTTGAAGATGTTTTACCAAGTTGCTGGTGTACGACTTCTTATTCTAATAACAGAAAACAATGAAGTAAATGTACATCCATGTATTAAGTTCAGTGAAGTTAGGAAAGCAGGCAATGTTTAAGTCAAGCCTGATACATAAAGGACTGTAAAGCATACAGCTTATTAACTAAACACTGGTATCAGTACAAGTACCAATATCTTAAGACCAGCTATCGGGGCTGAAAAAGTCGGTGCATCCCTAGTTTGTTGTTGTTCTGTGATCAGGAAATCTTTTAATAAGACAAAAATCTCCATCTTACCTTGAGGGCATAGTCTTTACCACTGCTCATGTCCTGGGCTTCATACACAAAGGCAAATCCACCTGAGAAAAACAAAACAGAGGGCAGCCAGGAAGTCAATACTCTTAATTACATCTACATGAATAGTACACGCACCCCTCAGCCCTTAAAATGAGCAATGTAACTCTTCTGATTTGTTCCGGTATAATTGGTGTACTCTAATGTGTGTGAGTTCACTTCATGTGAATGTTTGGTATTTTATGTCACTGCTCTGTGACATCATGAAGGGCAGTTAATAAACACAAAGGCACCAAAAATAAAAGGGAACATATCCATTAGCTGATTTTTAACTGTGCTTGAGTGTTCAGTTAATGGCCCATTATTGCACCTTAAGTTATGTCACATGAGTCAGTTGTAAGGGGTTGAGTGATGATTTAAAAAAAAAAAAAAAAAAAAAAAAAAAAAAAAAAATCAGATGCAAGTGGCGATAACACCGGCATGATACCACAGGGTGCTGGATCATTTAGATGTACCTTATGACTGCAGAGAGCACTAAATCCTCCAGCAACACTCCGATTCACACGCTCATAAACAGTGAAACATGGAAGCCGCCAAGTATAACCTCACGCTTATCTGTTGGCCATTGAGCAGCCACAGTGGAGTAAGTTGGCGCTTAAGTGCCTTGCTCAAGGACAAGACAACACAAGCAACCTCTCTGTCACAAGCTCACTTCTCTAACGTGCCGGCCACTGCTGAGCCATGACACCGTTTCACTGAATGTGTGACAGTGACATTTTCAAATGTAACTGCAGGGAAAACACAGGTGTAATTAATAACATTAATTATGGTTCCGTTCCATTTAGACGGGCCAGGGTTTTGGTATTGTGCGTGCTGTCTCAATGGAAGGGCATGTTAGGGAGGTAGCAGAATCAGTTGGGCCTGCTAGGGTGCTCTGACCTTTCATAATGAACCAGACAGCTGGAGAGACTGTTCTCGATTGGACACACTTTCTTATTATGAAACGGCACCAAATTGCTCCAATTACAATGGAATTGATGGAACAAATCGGTGCTACGGAGAACCCAGTCACTTAAAATTGACCATTGGTCATAGTTTAGTTAAGTAACAATCTGTACACTGCCTCAATATTCAAAGTATGACACTATGAATACATAATCATAACAATTTTATACATCTGTACATCACAATTTATTTCTCGTGATGACTCATCGTTTACTTCAGGATTTAAAAGCCACTGGGCTAGTGGACGAGAACCTTTGGTTTCCTAACTTTTTTTTAAATCAAGTGTGTCTGTGTATGTCTATGTATTTAAGCAAGTCACAGTCCAAACAGGGCAAGAGGGGAGGTTTCCATAGTGAAGAGTAAATCAACTACCAAGCTTTGTTTTGGTTTGCGAAAACTTAAATGGGCACGCTGAAGATTATAATCTTTAAAGCTGTATTTACAGAGGGAAGATTCTTCAGGCGGGTCCACTGGCGTTTATTTTGACAGTCTTGATTTTTTTTAACCTCATCTGGGATTCAAACCGGCAAACTTGATGCTCATGCTCCCTTATTTCTTCAGCATTAAGGGACAACACTGGTTTTATTGCATGACCTCACTTTAGCTCATTACAAACACTCAACACAAAGCGTAACCAGAACATAATTTGTTGTCTGTTTCAGCAACATTTACGTGCCATGCCAGCGACTTGGCTGTGAGAATGCACAGCCGTCCCCGGTGTGGGGATCACATGTCTTCCTCTGTCTTGTGCTCGCATTGGGGAGGGACTGAAAACTAAAAAGGGTCCATTTCCTTTGCTCTTATCCACTCCAACAAAGTACTGAAACGTTAAGAAAAAAACATATTCCATCACACCCAAACGTATTAAATCTTGCCAGGGCAAATTCTTTGTAGTTGTGTGAAATAATTACAGGAATACATGAGGAATGAAGCACAGCGTATCCACTCTAGCTCTGAATAAAGAGACCTCGTCTACTGTTTCACCTGCTCAGAGGAGGACATAGACGCCAACAGAGGAGAGGCCGTAAGGTGCCACTGTTCCAAAAAAACCTGTTTAGTTATGTGAAGATAATAATCTCTGCCTCACTAACCTGAAGAATACAGAGAATGTGTTTTCTCTTTCCAACAATGAAGATAACCACAACTTGTGCAGTGACCTCCCCCCCCCATCAGCAACACATCTTAAATGTACCCAACAGCATTATGGGGCTGCACAAACAGATTCTTTGAAGTGGGTGTGGCCTATCTGCCAAAGCGGCTGATTCAGGAGACAGAGAAACGAGTCATGGTCGTAAGAAATAGAACCATCTGGTAACAGCCGGCCATTGTATTCTCTCTCCAAAGATCTAGTTGTGGAAAAACAACAAAGACACCTTTCACAGAGCAGGACGAGCGTTTGAAAAGAGTGAAAGTTTAGTGTAAAATGATTGTGGAGTTTTACAATCTGCTTTGATTTCAAAACTCTTGTGTGTGTCTCCTTTAACCTCTCTTCAACCAGCTATCATAGCTGAGGATGGTCAATCACAACACAGAGACTATACTGTTGATCAGAGTGAAATTAGTGCTGAAACTATTATCTGATGGCATTTATCAATTTTATCAAGCAAAAATGTAAAGCATTAACTTGTGCTTCTTAATTGCAAACCTCTTTGTTTACATAAATGTAAGTTGAACGATGTGATCATGGGAATTTCACACTATTTTCTCACATTTTAAAGACTTCAAAAATCCACCCGTTAATCGATGTTTTTGCAGCCTTTAATGTGATATTTTTTTCAATCCCCTGTTGTGGTTTTTCTACCATAAACATAACCACATCTAAAAGAAAGGCATTGTTTTCTACACATACATTTAGACTGCAGTTGGGACCGAATACCTCAGAATGAGTCGGAGAGTTGCAAAAAGTGGACATGGAAGTGGGTACTTTGAATTACAAAGGAAAAACAGTTTCTCACAAAAAAAAAAACGGTTTCCTTGCACTAGTGATGAGGCAATCTGTCGGAATTAGTCAGCAAGTTCCAAGTAAGGTGGACAGAGATAGTTCACACAGCAAAGAGACTTCTTTAATGTCAACCTGATTGTTGTTTTCCTCCAACTACATTAGCTGAAAAGCCAACAGTTAGTTGAGAGGACTAATTCAAAAATGAGTGTCACAATGGTCAACTTTGTTTAAAGGGTTGTAGGAATTTCAAGGTAATAAATTACATTCAAAGTGGAGCAAGTTTACCTGCTGAACCACTGAAGCCACACCATGGACGAGTTAAACTCTGACCTACTGGGCTGACCATGCTGAAAGCTCTAATGACTCTGAACAATAACTTACTTATTTTCAGCCTAACTGATCCCACTGCATTTTAAAAAGCAGATTGTAAAAATAAATGTGGCTAAATCATTTACCATTTGAAGTTGAATCTGATTTAGCCTGTATCTTTTTAACAGACTACACCACAAAATACAGATTAGTGTTACACATTTACCGTCTGCTCTACCAGCCACTATTGCAAGTAACTAAACATGCATGATAGTAGTGTAGAAAGATTGTCAATGAGGGCAAGAATCCCTGTTCCCACAAAGAAACCCGATCTTTGGTACATACAAACAAACACGCTGTTATTTCAGATTCAAACTCAGACGATGGTATTTTTGTGGTTCATTTTATATAATATATAATACAATACATCTTCAACTTGCTAGAGTAAATATACTAATAACTCCTTTTTTTTTTGTTTTTTTTAAAATTTGAGATGGCTTTTAACTGACAAACTACTCAAACTTCAAAAGCATCACGTAAACAAAAAACTTGCAGATGCAGACCTTCCAGAACCCTCAAGAACCACATTATAAATGAGGTTTCATCATCAACACATTTCATCTGCTGCACCCTTGCAGCCAGAAACACGTGAAGGAAAGATAAAAAACGGAGCATTCAGGGAAGTACGAGCACTGGCTCCCAACCAATCTCTCCCTTGATGTCACAAGAAAGAACTCAGCAAAGCTCTGCAGGTGCTTAGATGTGTCTGTTTTTTGACTATAGGTACTAGTTATGAAAGCACACACACACACACCATTGTATTGCCCCCCCCACCCCACAAATAGAGACTTCACATTGAACAAAATATCAACATACACATTACCCAGAAATCATCATTGCATATCTGTAGGCTATATGACAAAAATATCAAAGAAATAATTCCTACGATTGCAGAATAACAAAAACAATTTTGTTATAGATTGTTACTGACTATCCCCTCCCCCCCCCAAAAAAAGTGAAAACCATGACTGAGGTGGAGTTTCCTTTTTGTGGGAATATATCAAAAAGGCTTTCATCAAGTCAGATAAGTCCTTCGAATAAACATTGTGAGTAGAAAAAACAATATTCACTATATTGCTGTTGTTTTTATCCACACACACACACTGCGCTGTCCATATTGACTAGCTGTAGGAATGTAGTTTTGGTAACAACATTGTCATCACAGGTATTTTATTAACTCTACCACGACATGCCTCTCTGCCCCCCCCAACTCTGGTATCTATCTTGAGTCAGACATGTATTGCTGCCTGA
The DNA here is from genome assembly GCF_004355925.1 of Anarrhichthys ocellatus. Taxonomy (NCBI): domain Eukaryota; kingdom Metazoa; phylum Chordata; class Actinopteri; order Perciformes; family Anarhichadidae; genus Anarrhichthys; species Anarrhichthys ocellatus. The sequence goes on from NW_022280039.1 coordinate 8,674,446, forward strand.
CGATAAGGTCTGAGGAGGGCTATGAAACGTTAGTCAACTATGGGGTTGGGAGTTGGTGGACAAGTGAAATGCAGCTTGTCTGTAGCTGCAGTTATTATCATGATTTAGAGCTCATCAAGACCATTCAGCACACACACACACACACACACACACACACACACACACACACACACAAAATGTATTTACTGCTTGTTAGACACACGCGAAACCAACTGATCAACTGGTGTTTGCTGAGTGACGCATAGCTCTGCAGTTGTGCAAACGCTATTGTCATTGACTACCAGTAGAAGTATGTCACTAGTGCTAGCCTTGTTAGCTCGTTCAGCTAGCTAGCGTGCCTAGCCGCGCAAGACTTTATCAACGTTTTTCTCGCAGTGGTACGAGCTCACCTTCCGCGATCACCCTCTTGATCCGCAGTTTCATGTCACCGAGCTCCACGACTTGTCCGACGAAGTCGTTCTGGTCCCGGCCGGCCGCTCCGGACAAGCCGGGCCCGGCTAGGAAATCCAGTGCCGACTGGAACAGGGACATTTTATCACCAGCGACCCTGCTTCAGACTCACAGAGGCCGGGGTCCGGGTGAGGGAACGCGCCGTCTAATCCCAGCAAAAAACCCCGATGACAGTTCAGTCTGTTATAAAGGCTTTAAATCAGGTGATATTAGTATTTCACTGAAAGCAAACATCCTCTTCCTGCTGCTAGGCTGATGAGGCCGCCACCATCGCCACTGCTGACTTCCGTGAAGGGTGATGACGTTGTGGCACGATTAAGTCATGTGATGTAAGGGGTAACGTGTATGAAACAAAAAAGGATGCTCGTCTCTTACAGTGTATACGTTTGCATGTCGCAACGTGTGCAAGTCCACGCTAACATCAATATGTAACTAAACTGTATGAAAAAAGGTAATTTTCGGTCAGCAATGAAAGTATTTAGAAATCCTAATTCATCAGGAAACATTTTGTACAGATGAATTATGACATTTCTGGCATATATTATTCAATGTGTATTCAAATATAGTATATTTTTTAAAATGCAGACAAATTGTGAATACCTCAAGAAATAGGCCTGCCTAAAGTCTATTTAAACGCACCAGATACAGAACAAATTTAGTTTACCATAAGCTTCTTTCTGAGATTGTATTTCTTCCTCTTATTGAGTATTGCTGAGGGTTTTGGTACAACTATGCAGTTACCATATTTTATTGTAATTTTTCATATCTTCTATTTTTACATTATGGCATACTATTGCACTGTGTTTTACTGTTACATACCAAATCACCTAGTCAAATTCCTTGTATGTTAACATACTTGACAATAAACAGTTTGTGATTTCTGATTCTGATTCTGATTATAGCACATTTACTACAATAATAAATTCATGTTTTTTTTAAATAACATACTCTTTGATTTCAACAAATATTGTGGTGTCAAACTTTGTAACATATAACATTCTTCAAATTACAGAAAATAGCTGTCGGGCCTAATCTACAACCATATAGATTCACACCAGGACAGTATTCTTGCAGTTCACATATTGTGTACTAGTACGCCATCTACTGGATACATAACTGTCAAATTGATGTATTTGATTTAAGATCCTTCTCCACACAGAGTGACATTCAGGTAGTACAGCAGTGAGTGTTTAAATGAGTGAATCACCATGTTAGGATTATGATGATATAAAGCCCAGGCTTGTATCAATGTGAGGTCTCTGCCAAACCCTGTCAAACTTGTTTATTTTATCTACAAATGAATTGTGTAGCCTTATCAAGCTTATAAGGATATTTTACATCATATCCCCATTGAAAAAATGTATATCTTACCTAAGCTAGAAAAAAAGGGAGGAGAGGCAGGAGATGTTGCAGTGGATTGCAGGCAACACAAGATAAGAACAGGTAAGCAAATACGTCAACACACAAGTTGAAGTTCCACACTGGTCTTCAAACCCAAGATGGCAGTTTCCAACTGAAAATCACACAAGTAAAAAAAAGAAAGAAATCCAAGTGATAAAATAGTGCAAAGTAAAAACAGGGCTAAATACAATAATATTTGTGGTAGAAAGTAATTGCAAAATGAGTAAACTGTAATGTAAACAGGGATGCAGTAATATGCGTCATGAGTAGTAATACATATATACACAGAGATGTAAACAGGTGTGAAAACAGTATGTAGGCTTTATAAAGGCAAAGGAGCTCAGGAGCGTGTCAAAGGCCTGATACTGAGAAGGCCGATTCATTGTAAAGCTCAAGGTTCAATGTGTGTCGGTCAGTAAGTTAGTATTTAAATCAATAGGAGATATGTATTACTTGTCCTTCATTTGCCAAAGTGTGTTGCAACATACTAAATCACGCTGCAAAATGCAACATATTGCAAAATATAATTTAAGAATGACAGTATGCATGAGTCAGTTACATGTTTATCGTTACAAGGTCCAAAGATCGGGCATTGGGGAAGAATTCCATGATGAAATATAATGACAGATGTTGCTACTGCTTGTTGCAAAATACATTTTTTTTCAACGTCAAGGTCAGTCAGAATCAGTCAAATCAGCCACTAAAAGGTTTGTCAGTGAGACTGGAACATTTATTTAGGGGTTTGCAATCGTTTTAAAGAAGGCTGACTTATAATGTCACATAATGTTACAGTCAAGGAGAAAATGAAATGCTTTCCTCGGGAAAAGATGTGACACCCAAACCAATATTAGTTTGTGGGGGAGTTTTTCTTTTGAAAAAAAAAGCCTTCAAATGACTTACCTATGATGTCTATGCAAGCTTTGGCTTACTACTGCAACTAGAAAAGGTCAATGCACTGCTTTGGCATGCAATGCATTTAGAATCCAACACAGCCACTATACAATACAGCACTTACTTATCAGAATGTATTGAGATTTACAGAAAAAGGATGTTGTGGCCAAAGAATGTTTAAAGATGCATCATACATTCCCACTTTGTTGGTAAGACCCACAAGATGTATACCGGTTGCTGTGCCAGTGTTTGTGGTAAACAGGGAGACCATGAGCAATACTAGCTGCTTCCCTTATTTATTTATTTTAACATTAATTTGAACCTTTCTAAATGGTCCGCATTGTGCACCAGCCATAGAATCAGTTCATTTGTATGTTTGGGCAATACAATGTAAATAATCACATCCACCTATTCGTGTCCTACACCCTTTCCTATGTGTTGGCTAATGCTTTAATCAAGGTCTTACCACAGCCCCTTTGATAAAAGCATAGTCCAAACATGTGGTTTAGAGGTTGATGCACCTTATTATAATGACTCGGCAAAAAAGACACAGTGTGATTTCACAGCATGTATCCGACTCACATATTTGCTCTTGGATTTCATGGAGTGAGATACGAGGCCACCGTTTTTGCAATCTGGACTCTGGGTCCAAGGCACTGGAGACATTATTCATGAGCACTGTGAATGAAATGTAAATTTAACACTGAATGAGTATTATTGTGTTCATTGTTATTTGTGTATCATTGAAACAACTACAAAAAATGTCAGATGCTGGGATCACAGAATATCTTTTTGTAACCTCTCTTAGCAAGCCAGCATTTTTTAGTATTTTTTTATGCTTTTGTAATCACAAAAGCCTTCACTTATGTTTTATGTGCAGGTGGCATTTTAGGTTCGCCTGATGTCAATGGATACATTTCCAATTGCACTTGGTTGATGACTGAACGATGCAGGGCACTGGGATTGCCATGGTGCCTGAAAGAGACTGTAATGCTAATTTTCACAAATTGTAAAAGCATCACATTTTGTTTAAAAAAAAGTGCAAAAACTTTCGTGTCGTTATTGTGAAATTGCCTCAGGTAAGAGAATTAATTAAGGGCATACAGAAATACGAACTAGACAAGACTAGACAGAACATGGCCTAACCAGAAGGATTGGAATCATTGCATCAAAGTTGAGAAGGCCTCACCAGACAGTGAGGGGGCCGTTCTTCCCTCTCATTGATTGGGCACACCCCTAAACATTCCTGCATCATTGCTCTCTGATTGGCTAATATGCCTCCTCTGAAGCATCAAATCCAGCTTGCCATTGATCAAGCGACAGGCCAGTCCAACGCTGATGATACGCCCTCAGCATAGACCGATCCGTCGGCTGATGTGGAACCAGTGTGCTGGGGACCAATCAAAACCCTTCGTTTTGACAGGCAAATTCCCCACGTGAACGAGACTGGTCTGTTAATTCTATTGCGCGTTCACGTGTGGGTGATGTTCAAGATTTCTATGGAGTCCCACGACGGTGTTATAAAATCCACGAAATCTATACATGCTCACCGTTAAGAATATGAGATTATTCACTTGCCAGTAGAAACGCATCTGCTTTTTATTGGTAAAATTAATGCCATATTTCAGAGGCATATTTCACAGACAGGCAGGGCGAGGTCGTGGAATAATTTGCATACTTTAGATAACTCAATAGGGAAACTATTTTGGTCACAGTTGTGACAAAAGAGATACAGATCACATCAAGTTAAGTAGAAGTTCCTGAGCGAATGGTCGTACATTTCACCAATGCATTGTAGTCATACTTTTTTCCTCCAAAAGTATTTCAAATTTCTTTCTGAAGTTTGACTATATAAAACGGTGAAAATATAAAGTTATGAAGTTTAGCAATTTACAATAATATTTTGGCGGGATACAAGTTTTTTTGTATCAAGGGTCTGGAGACACACCGGTGATATTTTACTTTCATTCTAGCAGAACTTTCGACCGAATATCTGTAATTTGTTTTGCCAATAAGACTACAATAAATCACCTCTGGCCAAATAATTTACAAGACTGTAACTGCGTTACTCTGTTGTTTGTTTGTTGTTTGGTTAAATCTTTGCACTACTGTTTAGTTAGTTCATTTAATATTCTATTTCATTGTATTGTGCATTTTTACATCTAATATTTTTACTCTGTTATTTTTATTGTATATATTGTGCATTTGATATTTGCATTTTATACTTAATATTTTTAGTCTGTTATTATACTTACCTGTACCATAATTGCTGCAGTAGCGAAAAAAATTCCCCTTGTGGGATTAATAATCTATCTATCTATCTATCTATCTATCTATCTATCTATCTATCTATCTATCTATCTATCTATCTATCTATCTATCTATCTATCTAATAACATAGGTACATGTACAAATGATTTTGTGTAACGTTGAACACTTTGCGTTCTTGAACCCAGCTCGCTCTGCTACGTCATGACGCCAGGGCGTGGCCTGTCAGCTTTCCTCGGCAGCCCCACGCTCGCCTTTGACAGAGAGCCCTGGTTAGCTGTCGCGCGCTGTAATTCCCCAGCCATTCAAACCAAGCAGCTCGCCGGTGATCTAATTTAACCCCAACACGAGCCCTCAGCACAGGGACAGTTAGCTTCAGCGAGGCGCTAGCGTCAACCGGTTGTTTGCCAGCGGACAAAAAGGACGGCGACAAAGATGTCTAAAGACACGGAAATGAAGAACGAGAAAATCATGGACATGGAGAGCAAGGTGCTGTGGTACCCGGACTCCAAGAGGAACACACTAATGGATACGTTTAGGAAACAGGTCAACCGGGACTACGGATTTAATCTCGGTGCGTAGAGACGATGGAGGACGACAGACGAGCACTAAAACAGAGAGATTTAAAGTCGGATTTTATTTATTAAGCTGAATAGAAACACAGTAACAGTGTCTCCCTCTGCTATCTGTCGATTACCAAGCTATAAAGCTGCTTTGCAGTGTTTCAAGCTAGCTTTGGTGTGCAACCATTTGGCTTACTGGAGAGACAGTGATTCCGCATGTTAACACATGTATGCAGGTTCTCACCACTCCTTTTTAATAACAAGTAGCTGTGTATAAGACTGCAGCTCTGCCTTGCTCTCGTGCTTGGTTTGCTCGCGGCTCCTCACTGAAGTAGTAGAGATGAGAGACAACGACCTGTTTCCGTTGTGTCGTAAATTTAGGCAAACAGGGCTCTGGAGGAATGCTGAACAACCCCGAGAGAGAGTTATGTAATTGGGGAGAGGTTGGAGTCATTGTGGACAGCTTTGTGTGTGTGTGAAATTAAAATAAAATAATTGATAACGTCAGAAATGGAGTTTCACCTCAACACCTGCCTTGATTTTCCAAACTGTCTGAACATTAACTTTTAATTCTTTAGGTCCTCACTGAACCAAAATCTCTCTTCTCTTCTTTTTAACCAGGCGTATTGATTATTAGTGTTTAATATGTATTGGCATATATTTCCCCTTAAATCAGTGGTTTCAAATTTGGTAGTCAGGATAAATCTTGTTTTGCTTTCGATGTACTTGTACTAATGCCTGACCTGTTCTAGTATTTAGTCATCTGTATGAGCTTGACATCACATGCTTGAGCTGACAGTCACACCTGTAAACAGATGTTTTTGTTATAAATCTGTAGTAATCCTTGATTCTCTGTCTTCTAGTCAACTACAATGAGCTGTATCAGTGGTCGGTGGACAGTTATTCAGATTTCTGGGCAGAAGTGTGGCGCTTCTGTGGCGTCGTCAGCTCCAAGCCATATGAAGAGGTGAGTCCAGCCTCTGCTGGTTTGTCCTGAAGGAGAATGGTTTCGATTTTAGCCTAAAATTTGAATTGAATATTGCCAACAGATAATGTTTTCGGGGTTTGAAACGTCTGGCAGAGTAGAGAAACTCAGCATAAAGATTCAGTGAATGACCAGCATTTTCTTTGGTGGTAATTTTCAACAGCATTCGTTGTACATTACCTCATTTATTGTCATACCTCAAACTAACCCCGTTATGTTACACTGTAAAACAAATGATGGGATTAGTTAACATTTTCTCACTGACAAAGTGTTCGCCTATAAGAACAACATTTTGCTCATGATTATCAATACGCACAAGTTATTATTATGGATTGTGGCACGAAAGGTTGTGTATCCACTGCGTGCATCTATCCTATGAAAGTGTTGTGTCCTGTTGTCCCGCTCAAGCCCCCACCCATAAAAACAATTGTTTCCAATTGTGAATCTGACCGTCTGTGCAGGGATTTAAGATAGAAAATAGTGAATGAGGCCCATTGAAGTGTAAATATGACTAAATAACTTCATTGTTGTGCTACGAGTTGGTGAGAAGTCTTCCTTCGTCATTATTTTCTATGGAAATAATCTGATAGGATTCATCCTTAATGAGAAGATAAAATGTACAACATGTGACACATTTATTTTTGCAGATAGTTTGTGAACGTTTCCCGCCCTGTCTAAACTCAAAGACTGCACGGCTTATGATGGCATTTTGCAACCATTTGTTGACATTAGAATTGCACTTATTTTTGACAAGGCTGCATTAAAGAGCCCGTTGGAAAAAGGAGGTATCACTGATTTTCAAATAATCTTAATTTTTGTGTTTATTATTGCATTTACTATCTAATGTGTAAAGATAAAGCCACTCCGGTGTGTATGTGTGAGGTAGTAAGTGGTGTCTAAGGTTAAGATGCTGTGTCATGTTGTTAACACACCTCATTTGTACACATGGATAACACGTCACATATTACAAAGGGCTTGATAAATATGTAAAGCAGTGGCTTTTATCGTACAGTCCCATTTGTGTACTTCAGTCTCTGCCAGTGTTAAAATGCATGGTCTCCTTGGTCAACGACAATGCTGTGTGTGTTCTATGGGTGTGTACCAGGTTGTGGATTTATCCAAACGGATCTCGGATGTTCCAGAGTGGTTTCAAGGTGCTCGGCTCAACTACGCTGAGAACTTGCTCAAACATGCAGACCAGGACAAAGTAGCTCTCTATGCTGCAAGTAAGTGGAAACAGTATACAATGCTGATTTAAAAAAACAACTGTGTAATACACAGCAACATATGTGACACAGACGGGCTTTATTGATCTCTAGTATGAATCAAATCCCCAACCAAGGCAGTGTTGATAAAGCAGAAACACCTTTCAATCCAGTTTCTGCAGTCTGATGTGTTTGCAGCTTATTTTTTAACAAGATGTGGGTTTGTCCTCCTGAGTTGCACGAAAGAACAGAGTTCAGGTTGCATTTGGTCGCAGAATCGAGCAAGGCTGCAATCGTCACTTCGTTAATAGATTAACTGCTGCTCCCTACTCTATCTCTCAGAGCTGTCGCATACTAATGGATAGGCACTTCTTTATTGCCACGACTGTGTGTATAGGAGGGGGAGTGGGCTTTCGCACACTCATGCCCGCACCCATGTACACACACACACACACACACACACTGTAATGCAATTAGGAGAAGGATGTGGAGCCTCTGTGGATGTCAGTAAACTTACTTAGAGAGAGACAGAGGACCGTTCCTGTCACACTATCATTCTCTATTTATGTCTCCATCTCTGTCTCCTTGCTTTACTTTCTCTCTGCTTTGGGTTGGAACTTTTATTGGCATTTATATCAACCCATAAATAAATACAATATTTACAAAGTGGTGCACAAAGCCTGAATGTTTAAACCAATCAAAACATGTGGAAGGGTCTGAAGCGTTAACAAGATTTTCATGACATGTACATATTTATCTTTGTTTCCGTGTCTACCAGCGGAGGCCAATGATGAGATTGTGAAGGTGACGTTTGGGGAGCTGAGGCGTGATGTCGCATTGTTTGCTGCAGCCATGAGGAAGATGGGCCTCCAGACTGGAGACAGGGTCGTAGGTGAGTCTCAAATGTTTTACCGAATGGCATCAACATTTTATATAACTGTTATTATCAGCCACGTGATGGTTGATTTCCAACCAAAATGAGCTGGTCGATAGATTTATTGCTCTCCTCCTGACTTGTGTCTTTTTCCTTTTGTCTTCTAATGTTCTCCATCCACTCCTTACTTCTTCCTTCTTTCTGATTTGAAACTTGTTGCAACATAAGTTGGATGTGGGCTCTTTTGCTATAGTTCCACCCGTGTTTAAGGAAGGCTTGCTGTCTTGGCACAAGTCGCAGCTTTTTCTGAAAGTGTCCATTTAGTTTTTTCAAAGTTCATATTTGTACAAGGTGGAATGGCTGATTTTCATGTTTTTCTGCTGCTCCTCACTGTACAGTACATCCATTCAGATTCACACAAGTGTCAAATGCTTTAGTTTATTCTTTCACTTTTGTAGCAAACCGATCTGTTATTCTTTATTTAATATTAGTCATTTAAAATAATCGAGTTAGTGTAATGTAATAACAATACCTCACCCACAGCTACTTAACAGATCATTTCAGTGACTTGTATCTTTTTTTCAAAGAGCACTTTGTCACCAGAGAGTATTTAAGTAGTTCAGCCAGCCTGGTTATAGCAGAGGTCCATGCAATGCCTTTACTTTGTGTGTCAGATATAGCAAACGTGTGTTATCCATCACTGTCTCTGAGTCATTCTCTGTTCTCACCATAACGCCGCGATGTGTATCGATCTGTTTGTGCTGTGTCAGTATCAGGGGCTTCAGTTACAGAGGTTGTCAAATATCGTAGTAGCATCTCTGATGTCTGAACCTTTCATTCCGTGAAACAACTTCTGTTTCTGCTCAAGTTGGACTGAACACGTCCTATAAGCCCCTTTGTTACAAACAATTTGTCTGGATAAAGATGGCAGAGAACAGGCGCACTAGTAGTGCGTGCGTGCGTGCGTGCGCTCAGAGGAAAGATGGATATTGCGGTAGGGAAATCCATTAGCTAAATGGCTTAAGCTCTGTGGGAATCTCATTAGAGAGAGAGAGAGAGAGAGAGAGAGAGAGAGAGAGAGAGAGAGAGATTCCAGCTTCCAGCTTCCTTATGCCTCTTTTCCCTCCTTTCCCCTTTACATTCCTCACAGGAAGTGTGTGTGTTTTGAATGTGTGTGCTCGCTGGTGTGTGTTGGGGACAGAGATGTCCTTGTCCTCAGGTTGTAACTAAAATACCTTGACAGTGTCTGTAATCCAGGAGATGTATAAGCACTTAGCTGATGAAGCCAACCAAGCTTTATAGCAGTAAAAGAGCCGACCCAACACACACACACACACACACACACACACACGTTTTAATGCTCCCGTTCGTGCACTTCACTTCCATTGCTCTTGCCCTTGGTCTCATCATCTTCACCATCACTCTCCACCTTGATATGAAGCTTGTATCTAGCCTTCACGCCCACTGTTCATCCTTGATTTCTATTTCACTAAAAACTGCAACCACAGTCTTTTGAATGAAATTTAAAAATAGCAGCATTATCACTTGAAATAAGATGTTATAAACAAATACAAATGGTTTGATTTATAGAAATTACACCATTGAACATTTAAGCAAAATTAACTCACACACACACGACTATGGATTTTCTGACACACGTTGCCTGTTTAGTGTGGCCATGTGTTATTCCAAATGTGGCCACGCTAGCAGGAAAACAATGCCATTCAGATCCTGATTTTCCTGATTTTCTTCTTTACTGTTCATAGAAGCTGCTTTTGAAAGACGGAACCTAAACTAACTCCACCCATAGTTTTCCAGATGACTAAGAAGTTTGTACCAACCACAAGCACTCTATCACTTTATACCGGAACATCTCAGTGCTGAACTTGGACTCAGATCAAGACTGAAATACTAGTCAGGCTGTTGTGATTTTCAGTGGTAGCTATGTTAGCTTTACACCATGGTGGTTCAACTCTGGTTAAGACACTTATTTAATGTCCTCCTTGCTTAATTCTTGCAGTATTGCCAAAGCAACTAGGTGGTGACACTGTGTCAACAAATGTCCGCTAGGGCAGAGAAGAAGAAAACTGCTATTAAGTAAACGCGGACGTAAACAATTCACGATTTAATAATAATTGAAAAAAGACAACTTAGCAATTGTTTCATGAGGAAGAAAAAGTGCTCAAGGATAAACATGTGTTTTGGTGAGGAACACTGAATGTTTGTTTTTGTTTTCATAAGAAAACTCTACAGGGCACCTTTTAAAAAGCTTTATTTATTTTCTCATCATTTACGTTGCCCGGTTTACCACAGGGTAGCCTCCCATGGGTTAAGAGCCTTCCTCCAGGGTATGTTCCCAGAAATTGTAACCATTATCCAATTACTGCTCAACTCACGGGGCTCAAACATGTTTTTTTAATGGGGAAAAAAAATCCAACAAAGATGTTTTTTCTGTATCTCCTGATACTTTCGAGTCCTTGAAATTAATATGAATGAATTGGTAGGGTAATGAAACGCTAACCACGTAGCACAATAGCACTGTGATGCTGCATTTTATTAAACCCATTATCATCCTTAAGGGCTTTGACTTTCATTCAGTGGTTATCATCGAATCTGAAAAGTTTTCTAACAGTAGGCATGATATATCAGATGGTTGCAATGTGTTGCTTTGCCGTGTTGTTACAGCACAGTGAGATAGTGATTCATCAAAGGAGCCACGGAGGCAGTCAAGCAAGGCGTTGCAGTAAGATTATGATCCATGACGCTATACATGCTGGTCCACTGAGAGAGGATAATGATTTACGAGTGTCTGTAGAACCAGAATAGCAGGATGGTGATCTGTCAGACGTCATCGAGCAAAGATCAGCTTCCTTTATAATGTTTTATAATGTTAGATTAGATAACTGTTATCAACAAAGCAGCCCAGTGTCTGTAATGTGAGAGTCTGGCCAATCCATCGTTTTCTTTTAGTAGTTTAGTTCAACCTTTGCCATTGACATCAGGCATCTCAGATTGATTGTAAGCCAATGATGCATATATGCACATTTTGTATATGTACATATATATTTATACTTGTGTAGTTCTGTACGTTTAGCTAAAACCATCTTAATACTCTATTTTTAAAGTCTACATACATCTATAGCCGTTTAAGATGATCATATGGATTGCTGCTTGAACATAATGTTTCCCTCCTCTCTCCCCCTCAGGCTACCTGCCCAATGGTATCCATGCAGTGGAGGCCATGTTGGCAGCAGCCAGCATTGGAGCCATTTGGAGCTCCACGTCAGTCGACTTTGGAGTCAACGTAAGGACTCTATTATACTGTTTGGAGCTTGTATGTCTTTCTTTACATAAGTTTGAGTTTTTTTTTATTCCATTGCATCATCAACACTCTTTTATTTTCTCATTGTTTTAGTCGTTCAAACTAGATTTGATAGTAAAACCAGTTTCCCATGGAGAGGGGAATTTGTAAGCTTTATTTTCCAAGTAAAAATAAACTTTTGAGGACTTTCAAGCACACATCGTTGCTGAATAAGCGTGTTTTCTGAGTACTTGTGTCACAGCAACATTTTTTTGTCTCCTAATCCTGGAGCGAATGAGGTCAATTTTATCAATACTTACAGGGGATTCATGACTGGCAAAACACACTTGCATATGCAAACAAACATATACATGAAGAGGAAATACAGAATCAGATCCGTCGGGCAACATGTCGTGTGCGAGTGGGCAAGTGTGTAGAGTGTAGTTAACTTCATCCTTCAGCATCTTCTTCCACAGTGATCTTTTTTTTGTCATCATGGTGTCTGCTTCTTATTTCTGGTGTGCTACTGCCCCGTGTGGCAGGTCAGAGAACTACACTTAGAATAAAAATATGTCTTCAGCCCAAAAAGGAAGTTATTTGATTGACCATATATGTTTTGTCCTGTTAACTCTTTAAGTAGTTTGTAACGCTGTAGAACATATTCAATAATGAATGATTTTATTTTGCTGAGGCTTTCCTGTCTGCTTACTCCAGTGTTCTCCTTTTTGGTTTTAACCTGCTCTCTCTCTCTCTCTCTCTCGTTTTTGTCTCAGGGTGTCCTTGACAGGTTTTCCCAAATCCAGCCCAAGCTGCTCTTCTCTGTTGCTGCTGTGGTTTACAACGGGAAAACACATGACCACATGGACAAGCTGATCAGTGTCGTCAAAGGTTTGACTATCATCAATTCATTATAGAGACTCCCAAATACATTCGGCTTCTTCAGCGAGCTGGTGGTAAATCCTGGAGGGAATTTCTGCTAACAAGTAGACTGAGCCATTTAAGGGTTAATGCCAGTAGAGTTGAATAAAAACTCTACTCCAGATTAAACAGTTGGAGGAATGAATGCATGACAGATACTTGATAGATGTAAAGGATGAAGTAGGATTTCTTCATCTGCTACCTCTGGAGTGTCCAGAGAATTACCAAGCATCTTTGAGCCCCTCACTGAAAATAATCCTCTTCCGTAAAGAACCAAAATGTGTTACATGTTCATGGATCTCCTCTGGGATCCCGTCTTTGCTTTTCATAAGGTTGTAGTGTGACGCATCCGACTCTCTCTGTCTCTCTGTAGGTCTGCCTGACCTGAAGAGAGTCGTGGTGATTCCCTACGCTCGCTCCAAACAAGAGACGGACCTCTCCAAGATACCCAACAGGTGTGTGTCTGTGGAAACGACTAGACTCAAGTGTTGAAACTGAACAGATACTTTTGTTAGACTGAGAGCAGGTCTGAGATATACTCTCTTGCCCATATCTTGTATCAGTTTTGTCTTTAATTTCTTCTTTGTCTCATTTCTTTTCTCTCCGTTTTTCTTCTTCTGCAGTGTATTTATCGATGATTTCTTGGCGTCTGGTCGTGGCGAGGCTGACCAGTTTCCTCAGCTGGAGTTTGAGCAGCTTCCATTCAGTCATCCTCTGTTCATCATGTACTCTTCTGGCACCACAGGAGCTCCGAAATGCATGGTCCACTCTGCTGGGGTAAGAAAAACATTGTCTTGCATTATCCCCCAAATCATAAATATGGATCACTCCCCCTCTCTTTGTTGAGCGGACACTAAAACGGCAACAAAGTGACACTTCTGTTGCCAGTTTTGTGACTGCTCCATCAGGGTTATATGGATCGCAGCTGTCTCTTTCTCTCTCTCTCTCCATCTCTCTCACACACACACACACACACACACACACACACACATTAGCACACGCTGCTCGCGTCTGTTTACAGAGCTCTCCTGGTTTGGCCCACATGTACAGTTTGAAATAGGCAATTTAGTAACAGGATCTTGATTCATATTGCTAGTTTGGCAGTTTGACCAGAATTCACGAGCAGTGATTGAAAGCTGCTTTAGCGACCCCCTCGGCTCTGATTGGTTGTTTTCCATCGGGCGTTTGGAAAAGGGCAGCTGAGCTGACGGGATGAACCATCTGTCAATCGAAGTCTCCCCAAAAGTCTTCCCAAAAGCTTCAAGTAATGGTTCGGACACATTACTTGAAGCCTAAAAAGATGGATTATTGTGTGATATGTGATTCCACGATTCTCGCGTGATCTCGTGATACTGCGAGTATCCAGCTGTCGTGCTATGTAACTAAAAGGAGGCAGATTATCTGTCTCATGTGCTACTGACAGAATATAGTGGCAGTTTGAGCAAATGTATAGTAAGATTACAACTGTAGCTTTAAGAGCTAAGTTTTAAAGTTAACTCTTGGCCTTGGAAATGGCAGTTAAAAATAACTTGGGTCCATTTCGTAGCTGGTCTGGAGCTTTTGGTAATTAAAATATGATCTTATGAAATAATATCTAGTTATGTTACACAAGCTTGGTTGGCACATAAAGAGCAAAAGCACTGCTGAGAAATATGTTAATGACGTAGGGACGATTGTGTGTGTCCTCAGTCATGCCTTCATATTACATCATCTTTCAGTACTTTTTTTCAGACAAAAGAATCTTATTAATCAAATTAAAACAAAATATGAGTCGCTCATGGCGAGCTTCACAGTAGAAGTAACTGTATGCCTATCATTTATTGGTTTATATTACATTTACCACCACAAGATGGCAGGAAACCTCCATCATCAGATCTTCCAAAGGTTATCCGCTCTCAGGAGCATGAATATCACTTTTTCCTGCTACATTCCACATCTGAGTGAAGGAGAGCGTCGGATGAATGTGTGATTTCAAAAGCGCCACTGCACTTTGAAGTCTGAAACACTCAACATGCAGAACGGTTTAACACACTCGAACAAATGCATTCACACATTTTCACAAAATGTTCTCTCTCTCTCCCTCTCCGATACATTCCCGCCGTCTTTCACATTGGCTTTTCTATCCTTAACTTTCATGCATTGTCTAATTTTTTTCCACTCAGCCCTCCTCTACAGGCTTGCTCTTTAGTTTTTTTTCCCCCTGATTTACATCTTCTTTCTTCTAGCTCCCTTTTTTCTGTTATGTATCCTCTCGATCTCTTTCCTTTGTGCCCCCCTCCTTCTACCCCATGCGACCGATAATTGGACCCTACTGCATTGATGAAAACATTTCGTATTGCGACGCTGGCAGTCCTCTCTGGCTCCACCAATTAGCCCCAGCACTGTTGCGCTCTCTGCTTTGTTACAGCTCTGTTAACATGCTATCAGTAGCAAGATGGCACGCACCAAAGGACTGGCATGGCAGCTGAGTTCTGCCAAAGACCCCACACACACACACACACACACACACACACACACACACACACACAGACAGTGCACCTGTTTATGCGACCAGGAACGTACACATTATTATATCTAACTATAAAGCAAGGAATCGCTGTCTGGCTATATGTATGTGTGTATGTCCTTTTCATATCTCGACAACCCTTCATCCGATCTACTTCACACATGCCGTGTGTATTGCTGGGGACACAAGGATGTGTCAAACTTGCTGCACTTTAGCCAGATGGGGGAGCTACAATAACAGACTTTACATTCTGGTTGTGTAGCTGTTCAACCATAAGTCTCAGTAACGGAAATATATTTTTTCTCCTTGATTCTGTGGGTCCAGAAGAATCTATCCATACAAGCCACACTACGTCTAGATCTAATGTCCAAATCAATTATTTCCCCTGCTACTCTATCAAATTCTGAGGACTCCTCATTAAATTTGCTACAGAACATCTTTGGACCAAGCCAGAAAAAGTTACTTTATGATGTTTCATTCAGTTTTGCTTTTGCTGGCCCTCAAAGTTTGCTCATATTTTGGCTCATATTACAAATAAGAAGTCCCTTGAAGGCTTTGTGCTATTGCAACCGTGCGCGTGCGTGTGCGCGTGCGCGTGCGTGCGCGTGCGTGCGTGCGTGCGTCGGACATGCAGTGTAAATTTGGTGGACACGCAGCATGTTCAACATCAATAAACAAGCAACAGCGCTCTGTTCAGCGTCGGGGCTGTAGGGCTCTGCGGACTGGGTTGAGCGCGTCTTCCGCAGCAAACCTTTAAAGGCCGTTGGATGCTGGATGTACTAACGACACCACCGAACTCTTCTTCGCTTCCCTGCAGTCAACGAGCGATGAACAGTTCTTGACAACGCTGCAAGCATGAAATGGGAACTGCAGTAGTTGATGTAATTTGAACATGGAGTATTTTTTTTGTTACAGCCTCTAATAAGCAGGTGTCTTTGTGCCTTCTGTATGTCAAATGTACGTGTCAGCTCATATCAGCACTGTTACCTTTGTTAATAAACAATATCCAGACAGGGGTAGCGATCATCAAATGTCAAAGTCATGAACAAAAACCTGATGACAAGTCATTATCCCTCTCTCTTTCTCACTTCTGTAGGGCACGCTCATCCAACACTTGAAAGAACACATTCTCCATGGCAATATGACCAGCAGTGATGTCATCATTTACTACACCACGGTAGGTCTGCGAACCTTTCACAATACATATGACATGCTCATATGACCGCTCCCTTGTTGCTTCATCTCAGTTACCAGCAGAGAAGAATTTTGGACTGTTTTTAATCATGAGCTTGGACACACACGCGCACGCACGCACACGCACACACACACACACACACACACACAATGATCTTGTCTAATGAGCAGCATTGAGTGTTGAAGGTCAGAGCTGTGCATCATTTGTAGTTGTTCCTAGAAGATTCTTGCTCCTTTTGATGATAAACACAGAGAGACATTGTTTTTTGGATCAATCGGTGCATCTCGACCAGTATTACATTTTCAATGATATAAAATAGAGAGCAGCTGCAAGTCCTCACATTTCAGAAGCGGGATCCAGGTAACATTTGGCATTTTTGCTTGATAAATGACCTCAATGATTTATTGATTGTCAGAAATGTTTCTACATTTTTTTTGTCAATTTTTTTTGTAATCTTATTGATTAACTGACTAATCGTTTCACTAACTGGAATTGTATAAGTGCCTCACACAGTGTACACTGTACATACTGTATTTGCTCCGCAAACAATTGTCTGTGGAGCTAACGTTACAATCAATATGCAAAAGTATTGGGGACGATGCCGAAGCAGTAGCTCAGCATGCAGAAATAAAGAGAAACACAATTATGTGAACCACAGATGCATAACTCACAGTCTGCATGAGTTTTCAATTTTGCTACCCATTTATCCATGTTGATGAGAAAGGAGTGTTTATGCCAGATAAACTGACCACTGTGTGTGTGTGTGTGTGTGCTGTGCTTAGACCGGCTGGATGATGTGGAACTGGCTGGTGTCTGCTCTGGCAGTGGGAGCCTCTGTGGTTTTATATGACGGTTCACCACTAATGCCCACACCCAATGTACTGTGGAACCTGACAGACCAGCTGGGGTGAGTTAGCCACACACACACCTACACACACACCTACACAAACAGAAAAAGGTGAGGATGACAAAACAGACTGACAATGACTGTTTTTGCTTTCTGTTGGAAGAACATTTTTTATTTTAAACCCAAAATTAAAATTGCCCTTTGAAAACATACTTTTGTCATGAAGGGGATAATTGTGTATGAAACATCTGATAAACATGAAAACACACAAATCTCTACAGATTCTAACCAACGCCTACTGTAGCCTCAATTGCAGTGCAGTGCAGCCTTACCCATGTTGCATTTTCAACACAAATGGTGCAACTGACAGAAGACCAAGCAGAGAGAGGTTTTGTTTTTCCTGTTAATATAATATTTAGTGTAATGAAGAGCAGACAGACGGACATAGAGAGTACAGACAAAAACCAGACAATCAAAGGAGAGAGAGGGATTCGGACACACAGCCAGAGTGAGAGAGAGCACGAGGCAAAGGGTAAGCTTTTCCTTGGAGGTTTTGTTTTCAACCACAGAATTGATTATGTGTTTGCCTAATTGACAACTTGTGCACACACTCGCACAAGAGTAGACCCATGAATAAAGATTTCTGCTGTTTTATAATGTGCATCGTGAAGGGAGACCCTCCTCAGCGGATCGTACAATAAACATTCATTATTTACTTACTAATTTATTATTCCTTATTTAAATGAGAGAAGAGAAGGGGAAAAGGATGTCTTGGTTGTAAACAAAACAAAAAGGAAAGAGGGGAAATGGTGTATACAGTAGACAAAGATCATCATAATTTTGTTTCATTTAATCCATAGATAAGCAATGTTATTATTTGGTGTATAGTTGGAAATAAACCCAATGGAAAATAAGAACAAGCTTCTCAAAAGAACGTAATTTTATGCAGTTTCACCTAACTTTAAAAAGAAATCAGCCTCAAAGTTCAAACATACACAACACTCCAACTTCCTTATTGATTTGCACAGATGAGCGGCCTCTCTGTCATCCTGAAATTGCACTGATGTGTTGTACTCAGCTGAACAGGCTACTTTAAGTCAGCAGGTCAGTCATCCCTTGAGCGTGTCCTTATTGAGATTGATGGTAATGCTGCAGATTTGGAGGACCCGGGTCAAACTACAAGACAGCCGAGACGGCTGAAAGCTAAAGTTTACCACCGGGTCCAGCGACTGTTCACACTATACGAAGGCACAATGTGGACGTCGCATGTGAAAACGAGGCATTACATGTTGTCTGATTACACCTTTTAAAAGATTATTTTGTGGTAACACAGTTACAGCGATAACAATGGGTTTGATCAATGTTGAGAAAAGATTAGGAGGTGAGTCTGGTCCTGTGATACTAGGAATATATATAAACCCACACCCACCACCTGCCTTACTGTTAATTCAAAACATATTTTCCAAAGTAGCACGGAGGGTATTGACAGCACATCATCTTGGTAAATGTCCTGATACCGTCTCTCGCCACCATAAGCAGCAGATAATAAAACCTAGTATTGATCTTCTATTGTTTTTTGGATGTTGC
The DNA here is from genome assembly GCF_004355925.1 of Anarrhichthys ocellatus. NCBI lineage: Eukaryota > Metazoa > Chordata > Actinopteri > Perciformes > Anarhichadidae > Anarrhichthys > Anarrhichthys ocellatus. The sequence continues at coordinate 8,693,437 of NW_022280039.1, forward strand.
ATTGAAAAAGAGGTCAAAGACTATATTGTGTGTGCAGACGGGGCATTAATTGCCTCAAATTTAATGTGTTCCATTGTTTACTGCTGTGTACATCCGAGGAAGTTATAACGGTAAGTGTTAGACCTCTGCCCCGAGGAAGTCAATTATTTTCCTTCGTTATTTCATTTAGATTAAGCCCTTATGCTGCTTTACATTTAGCCTTTCAATTAATTCACTCAGTCATAAATTTGTGTCATCTGCAAACAAGTTTGACATTTTACAAATCTCTCACCCCTAATGGCCACTTTAAAACTAAAAACGGATGTTTTTGAGCAACCTCGCCACTAGAGCAACTCGGTCAACCTGTGGTTAAAGAGTGAAAATAATACACTGTGGTCAGCAAAAGTGAGAGGCAGTTTTAGGGCAGTGATACCTCAGACACATCTTTAGTGCAGCAGGGATGGCATATCGCCTTCAGCAAGGAAGGAAAAAATGAACACAGATGGGGAGTAGTGGGAATTATAGAGCCAGAATGCCTCGTAAAAGTACTTCTACTGCAGAATCTAGATCCAAAAGCTAACAAGCTTCTTTCACAACTAGCCATTTTGAATCATCATTGTATTACAGATCTTCATATGTTGATTGTCGCCCTGGTAAAATAACTATTGGAGTAGGATTGTGCTCATTTCTAATGCTGTATGGTTGGTTGACGTCAACAGTATTGTTTGTATTGTGTCGTAGCGTTTTGCTGACATACTGTAAATGTTATAGTCTTTCAACCTCAATGCTTGTTTGCCCAAAAATAATTTAAATGAGGAGAATAGATAGAACAAGGTTAGGATAGTGTTGGCAAAATTATCCACAAAGAGGAATCCATTGCAGGGCTGTCAGTATGACGGATTAACACATGGAACCTTTTCAACTGTGAGAGGGTTTTTGAACCAATTAAGTGCTGATGTTGCCACCTCCGACACATTCTGCAGATCCTAACGCTATGCCAAAAACCCCTCTGGGAGAGGCTGACGTGACAGTTTTTACACCTTCATCTTTTGAATTGAGGTTGGACATTTTAATCGGGGCTAAATCTGTCGGAGCCTTGGAGGGTCTTAAACTCACATTGAGGCCTCTTCTGTAGTTGTGACTTTTGTTGGTTAGTTGTGAAATTGTAATAACTACCTCTGCTGCATCACGCTTAACCATTGACATTTCCAGTTTTAAATCTCTTCATAGATTGGTTTTGAAAGATTGCACTTTCAATGATGAGAAAGCAGTGGTACTGTAATTTTGCACATCAAACCTTCTGTTTTGCTATAATGGATTATTGCAGATTTGCTGCTTTTGAGAAAAGGGAAAAGGAGAATGTGAGGGGAGAGTCCCAAAAGACTTGTGTTTATTGTTAGTTCTGCAGTAGTTTTCTGTGCTTCACAACATATTGAGGATCTGCTTGAAAGAGACACTGTAGAGGTTCTTTATGTATGTTATTTCCAGAAAGAACTTTCTTTCGAGAAAATAAGTCACAAACTGTTTTAAGAGGTCGTACTTGATGATGTTACCAGTAACATGGACGTCATTGTCACTAAATATATTATAGACGGAGGCTGCGATCTTCACAAGTTATCTCACAACTTCCCCTGCCTGTGTCATGTCGGAAAGAGAGATTTATTGAGGCGGCCGTCGTGAAAACTAAAGCAGCAGCATTCCTGCTTTAAAGCAAGCAAAAGGTTACAACATTTATACCCGTGACAGGTTCCATGTATTAACAGGCCTCTGTTTTCTCTGAGGATCTTCTTGCCTCGTCCATCTTTTGTCCATTCTGTGTTGAGCTGAGATGTCAGATAAAGGATCCCTGCTGTACTTTTGTACCAACTATAGGAATGTTGTCCCTTGCCAATGCAAAACTCTCAGTTGTCCTCTTTGGAGGAGATGACTACAGAAATGGTTTAGCAGATTGCATCTCGCCTGCTCAGTTACAGATTTAGAAATGTGGGCATAATCCTTTAAATAACCTCTTGTCTTCTAGCTGCGTCTGAATGTTGTAACCTGAAGACTCAACTCATTTATCCAAGCTTTTTACAAAGATTATTTATTCACAAACTAAACAGCATCCATACTTGCAGCATATCGATTTACTGTAAAACAAAAATATTTGTGCTTTCATTCTCTGCTCTGCCTTTGTGATTGGCTGCCACCGGTTTAGATCGTAGCACTAAAGGAGAATGCTTTATGGAACAAAACAGAAAGAGCTTCACACTTCTAGATTACAGAAAGAGGGAAGTGCTGATGGAAAAGTCATGTTAAACATGAGATGAAATTGCATTCCTGGGGGGGGGGGCTCAGTATCAGCATCCTGTTTGCGAGAGGAAACAAATTAATAACAAATTAATTTAATTTAAAAATATGGTTGACAGGATATGGAGGCTGTCCTCTTGTATACACGGCAATGAATTTGGTATTTATTGATTTTTGAAAATGATGTAGTGCTTCACACTTTTAATATTGAGGTCATTAGGATTCATGCTCGCAGTTAACTGAAGAGAAGCAGAATTTACATAATTTATATTTGCAAATCGGTAAACAATTACACCATCAAACAAGTGGTTTCAAATTGCTCCTCCTGGTCCCCGACACCTGAGAGGAGAGCGAAGGTCCACTTTTTATATTACAATTCTTTCCAGGGTGGGAGGATAAGTGCGAGAGTAGTTTAGAAAACATGCACACACGCATAGAGACACATTAACGCCGGAGCTGCTCGGAGGCGCTCCTGTGTCTGATTGGCTTAAAGTGTCTCTTATTGGCTCAGTAGCTTCCAGCAACATGTCTCCTCTGAAACAGACACACGTGCATTAATGCAGGCCGACATTCACAAACAGAGACACGCAGCTACTCCTCCACCCTCCATCCTAAACATCCAATTAGCAGCCACACCTGGCCACCTGCCTCCAATCAGAATACACTGACCCCTTTCCATGGTAGCCAGCAATGAAACGACTCCAGATGCGAATGGGGGGGAGGGGGTCAGAGCTGATGGATAGAACGGAGACGGACTGTGTGCGCGGGCAGATGATAAATGGTTTTGTGTTTTGAGTTCATGTGTGTCATCTGCCTTATCCGATGGCTGTATTGTGAAAGTAGAGAACAGGAATAGATCATATTTATCCAGCCTTACCAAATAAACTCATACCGTGTGTGTATATATACCTTCTTAATACATAAAAAAACAATGTTTACTGTACACAGGACAATCTAAGTTCCTTACTTGTGAAGATGAAGGAATTAGATGCCTAAAAGAAAAGTATGTAGAAGTAGATCTGATAGATTTCATTTTTAGTAATATGGATGATCAAGCAAATTGAGAAATTGGTAATTTCATTGACTTAACTATAAATTCAATTCATTGTTTTTTGTTTGTTAGTGCTGACACGTACTTATTACCTTTTTGGTATGTGATCTTTTTCTTCCAACTGAAGCAAAAATGTATCATATGGTAAGAAGGCAAGTAACCGTGCAATGGAAGCCATTGCAAATTACATTGTGTACTTTTGCAATAAAGTATAGAAAATATTATAAAATGATATAGATGGAATATAAGATAATTAAAGCAGCACTGCAGTATGTTATAATATTCAAACAGTTTGAACCCTCATGGATAAAAGGGTAGGCCAACCGATGATATAACCGTGAAATGATAGACATTTGTCAACCCTCACAGATTTTGGCATAAGGTCATTACCACAGTGTCCATCCCTTTAATATCTCGAGATGTATTAGGCCATTGTCGATCAATGAGTGGGCCAAAAAGCAGACATTCATGTCTGGTTGGTCCACAGTGTCCATTAACGGTCTTTCAATACATCGAGATTTGGATTCGCAGTGAATCGGATTAGATCTTGTTTGTAAAATGACATAATCTATGATATAGGATTTCAACATATGAAATTCAAGCAGGCAGAATGGTGTGTGTGCGCACACACGCACTAGGCCATTGCACGTATCATTGAAATCATTCCTTTTTGAGATATTACTTCTTTGGAACTTTCACCTTATCTAACCCCCCCCCCCCCCCCCCTCACATTCCATCCTTCAGCCTATTAATTTGTGATTTTGGGCTATACAAAAATAAATTGAATTGAATTGAATTAACAGTCATCGATTTGAACATGTGACAACAAATGACATCTTTTGGTGCAAAGCAATTCTTGATTTTTGACCAGTCGAGCAAAAGACCGTTGTTTTGTCTCCCAGAGACCAATTCTTATATATATATATATATATATATATATATATATATATCTCTCTTTTGTGATTGACAGACATGGTTACCGTAGTGATGGGAGGCAGTTTGATTGATTTGATGTCAACAAAAATAACTTGGGAAGACACAGACGGAGACAGAAACACAACCATTGACGGAGGCAGACTTTAAAAGGCCCTTTGTTTTAGAATTAAGACTGCAGGGGAACACAGAAGTGACGTTTTGTCACTTCTTGCTTTCCACATGTTGTCCAACTGTTGTCAGCTGTCAGGATGACTTCCATTCACACAGAAGAAAGCAACTTTCCAACAACATTGCATTCGAGGGTTGTTGTGTGCAAACATCCTGTCAATACAGTCTCCTCTGAACTAATCCCGTGTAGAACATTTACAAAGAAGACATCTTGTCCTCTTATGCTAGACTGACCATTATTGTCTGACTGGTTTGTTCAGTTGAAAGTCAATTCCCAATCAGTTGTTGTTCTTCATTGTTCTTGTCTATCCATGAAGGCTTGACTGAGCACACAAGCTCTGTTTCAGCATCACCTTGCTTTTCATCTGCACAGTGACACACACTCTTCTCCTGGGAGCTTCTCAGTACAACCGAGCAACTGAGCAGCTCCACTGGAGCAGATGGGATTAAGGGCAAACTGTTCAACTGTTGGCCTTTTTAAAAAATAAAAAAATAAAAATAAATAAATATATATATTTTTCACATTCAGCACACAGACATTGAAATGATGCCTCGCCATGCATAGATTCAGGGCAACAAATGGAGCATAGTCAGTTCAGGCTGAGCATCGATGTCATGCTTGCTTCAGTCCATTCATTCATGCTTCCCCACCAGTGCCTCATTCAGCAGCTGAAAAGTAACCATCCAATCGTATTTATACAGTTGTATAAACCCTTTATAACACTCTCCCTTCTCACTATTTCTCTGCCAATACAGCCAAGTTGCTGTCTCGGCTCGCTCCACCACCCAACTTCCTTCCAAAATGGGAGTGACCTTTTTGTATCGTCAACTTAACTGAAATCTGAAATCTCCGGAGTCAAATTCTTCACTTTTACTGCCACTTAAGAATCAAAGCTATATTTCAAAAATGGAGTATAGGCTCTAATGTCACATCCCATCCTATGTCACAGTGCAGTGTGTCAGTGCCAGATGACATATTGTCTCACCTGTATATGGTCAGTGCTGTGCAACCGTGGCAAAGTTGTGGTATTCTAGCGGACGCTCAAACACTACCACTGTATTTGCCTGCATTTTAAATTTTGATGGGCTCAATCTAGAGCTGTGATAAAGGATGGTGACGTCACACAGTTCGTCAGCCCGTCTGTCTGTCCGTCCGCTTATCTGTCCAACACTTTGGTCTTGAGCAAGATATCTCAAAAATGAGCAGCCAGATTGCCATGAAATTTGGCAATAATATTCTGCCCACCCTAGAGGATGATTCATAATGTTTGCTAATTTAGTTCTGTTGTTAAAAGTTTCTGCTGTCACAATGCAGAATACATTACATGCATGTAGGAGGGCTTTTGCAATGGCTGTCATTGTTGGCAGCGCTGACGCAAATGATCCTTTTCTCCAAAATAATAAACTGGGTTTTCTTTTTTATGTTGGAAAAAGAATGCTTCGCTGATCCTTCACATTGGTATGCTTGAAAACAATAATTTCCGTCTCTTTTCTTCTGGCTTTGTCCATCTTCTTCTCTTCTCCAGCATCACTATTTTAGGTACCGGCGCCAAGTGGCTGTCTGTGCTGCAAGAGAGGAACCTGAAACCCGGTGAGTTGTGGTCCCAGACACAAACGTGTACACACCTACATGAGCATGCACACAGACATCCAGAGACACACATGGACGCACACAGATAACAAGCAGAAATCCAGAGAGAAATGCATTCACTGACACACACACACACACACACACACACACACACACATCTACTATCTGAGAATGGAACGTGGAACAATAAGAGCAGATGGACACAATAGTCATACTAGTGCTGTTTGACTCAAAATGTCCTTTATGCCGTTTGCTGCATAAATCAACAGTTTGCCCTGTGTTCTGGTGTTTGACACTGAATTGAATGGATAAAAGTGCTGTTGTGATAATTCATACAAGTCATGGATAAGACCAACTAATTGCTTTTAGTCTCACTGCTCTCCAGAGAGAGAACCAGGTCTCCACACATAATCACAGTTGTGCCCGTGCTTATTAGCCTCCCTGCTAACCTTCATACAGGCTGTTCTCTCTTCGCTATTTCTGTGACAAATAATGTCCCTTTAGGAGTGCATGCTAAAATCATTGCTGCTTTGCTATCCTCTTTTGTAAAGGTACTCACGGTATTGTAATAGAACAAAGCTTTTTTTTAATGATTGTTAGGCTCCAGTCCTCAATTTGGTGTAAATTGTGATGATATTTCAACTTGTATACCTGGTTCACACTAGTGACAATGCAGCTCTTTTTGTCTTTGTAAAAGACAAAGAAATACCACTTATATTGAATTACATAAGCTGGCTTTTGGTTTACATAATTATATATCAAACCTTTTGCTCTTCTGTTTCTCATCTTCTTTGTGTGCTCTTCTTCATCCCTTTATCTAAATGCTCAAATTATCCTCCTGTTCTCCTCATCTTCATTTAAATGACCACTTATAACTAATTCAAAAGGCTTAGCTGTTAACTACTTCTCCTTACATTTCCTTACTTTCTACATTCTCTGTCTATCCCATTTCTCCTCCTCTCCTCTCCTAAATTAAATTAGCACTTACAACTGATGTTCATTGCATAAACAGTTGCTGTGTGTTTCAGTTCCCAGTGCGCTGTTATAATCACCACAAATCTTTATTCATGGCACCTGCTTTGTGGGTCTCTGTGTCTGCAACTTGTAAATTAACGACACGCATTCCCAATTTTGTGGCTAAACAGGAAGGCACGAAAAACAAAATCTCTCTCTCTCTCTGTCTCTCTATCTCTCTGTGTGCTCCATCCCCTTCAGTCAGCCAGCCACTTGATCCATTTGGCACTGTGTGTGTATGTTTGGATGCTTATTAGAGAAAGAAGGCATGGCAGAGGGGTGTGTGTGTGTGTGTGTGTGTGTGTGTGTGTGTGTGTGTG
>NW_022280039.1:8700794-8703097 GCF_004355925.1 Anarrhichthys ocellatus
GTGCGTGCGTGCGTGCCTCCAGTGGGCTGGGAAGGGTAGGGGGAGCTTCTTCACTAGCTGCCCCAGCGGAGGGGCCCTTTTCCCTGGGCTGACATTTGGACCGGACACCTGGAGGCACGGTGGGGGGTAGCAAGAGTTCCCACCGTGTTTGTGTTTGTGTGTCTCTGTGTGTTTTTATGGGGTGAGGGTCGGTTGCTGGAAGCTTATTAGTTTGCAGGGTGCTATTGGCTTGTGGATTGGGCATATGTGTGTGACAGAGCGCATGCACGCATGGACCTTCGGGACGGATGCTAAAGGTGTGTGTGTGTGTGTGTGTGTGTGTGTGTGTGTGTGTGTGTGTGTGCTGTGTCACATCAGGGTGGCAAACAGCTTTAACGCAACATGAGGAGGGCATGAAGCCACAGCTGTGCACAGGTTGAAATTGTGTGTGTGGATTATTAATTTAAATTAAAAACTGAATTAAAAAACTGACAATGCCAACTGTACTTGACAATTTTGGTATGAACTCAAAAAGTGCTAAAATGTTTTCAAATAAGCAGTCAATCATACCATTTTTGATTAATCATTTGTCCCTTTTTTCTCTGTCTGCCCCAGCGGAATCGCACAACCTCCAGTCTCTCCACACCATCCTGTCAACTGGATCTCCTCTCAAACCTCAGAGCTACGACTATGTCTACCGCTGCATCAAGAGCAACGTGCTGCTGGGCTCCATCTCAGGTGACTGATAAAGACTCTGCAGGGACACATTCTATCATTATGTATTAAGATATATGGGTACAAATAGCAGCAGCTTTTCCAAATGCTGTTAGTGTGTACTACATTACCAATGGCAGCTACACACAAAAATGCAAAATAAAGCAGCAAAGCATATGCGACACAAAACGACTGACGGATACAAAGGAAATTCGAGCAAAATAAATTGCATAGAGCTGTACATTTTCCTCACCACCCACAATGCCACCACACACACAAACATAGGCCCTCTCAGCCCATTGTTATGTTGACAGGACAGTAGAATGCTATCTGTCTCTCTATGTGAGTCCTGAAACGTTTAACATTTAGCACAGCCTGGGTGATGGACGTATTATGGACACACACACACACACACACACACACACACACACACACACACACACATATATATACATTGAGAAGCAGCTTGGAGTGTCACAGATGCACGGACTAACGGCAGCTATGCACCCACGCCCCCGCTGAGAATGACAACCATGGTGGGTAAAGCAAAAGGCCACTGATGCATAATACACAAACACACACTTACACACAATGACATGCATCCAGAAGGATGGTACTCAATAGCGTCCACTGAAATGTCACCGACAAGAAACACAAAAAGAGGAGGACAGTACGAAGCTGAGTGACTAAGTGATTTACAGCTATGTATTTGTCTTCATGTTATGCATTTTGTTTTTAAATGTCTCCACTTGTCTCTGCACAGAATTTGTACTTGCATGTCATTTTATACGCAGACAACCTTTGTAGAAATCAATTGGTTATGTCAATAGTAATGACCGATGTGTCTTATCGCTTCCTCATTCTCTACATATTAAACACTCGATATTTCCCTCTTTAATGAACCAAAACAGCGATTTCAGACAATCATCCTCACTTTGCATCATCACCGAGCGGTACAGTCGGTTAAAAGGAAGCCACGCCCTAAAGCACATCCTTAATCGTCTATTTTCTCTAAATGGGACCATCGTTTACGAAATCAACATCCTGCTGTATTAAAGAGGACATGGAACGAGCAATTGAGAGCATAAACTCATGTTTACAATGTTTACTGAGGTAATAACTCAAGAGAGAAGTAGAATCATTTTCTCATAGACTTCTACAAAATCAGTTTTCTTTTTGCAACATGAGGAGTTGCCCCGCTATGCCATTAGCATTAATACAGGTTTAAGGCACTTTAAGGTTGCCTCCTGCTTGTAAACATTGATCACAGTTTGCAGACTGACCTTCTGGTTTAGATTTAAATGTACTTACCATCCACAGTTTGGGTACGGTTACTTTCAATTTTACCTCCAAATTAAGTGGTGTAGGTTTTCTGTTTCTCATTTCACATCATCAGACTTTGTTGTAGCAATGTCTTGTGCACCCGGATCTCAGCAGTTACTTTAATGAGTACAGTGTTATCATTACGATAGAAAGTAGACTATAAAATTGAGACCCAACAGCCAGGCTCCAACTCTGTTGGTTGCCAACCGACCTAACCTTGACCTCCTAAGTCAACACTCAGTGTGTGTGTGTGTGTGTGTGTGTGTGTGTGTGTGTGTGTGTGTGTG